>NW_020955707.1:154270-369153 GCF_003031625.1 Empidonax traillii
CTATCCCCTTCATTATGTGGGAAAATGATAGCAAAAAAAGAAATAACAAAGTATGACAAATGGGA
Source organism: Empidonax traillii (assembly GCF_003031625.1). Taxonomy (NCBI): domain Eukaryota; kingdom Metazoa; phylum Chordata; class Aves; order Passeriformes; family Tyrannidae; genus Empidonax; species Empidonax traillii. Next base: position 154,336 of record NW_020955707.1, read on the forward strand.
GTCTAGGAAGGGTGCATAAGTAATACAACTCTGCATTCCTGTGAGGTCAGAACTGATTGCAGCTGAACATGAGGACTGTCAGGTTGCTGTTTCCCCATCCTTAGAATGCAAAGTGGGCATCAGCTCCAGCAATAATAGATGCCAGACTGTGATGGGGGTAAAGGAATATCTGCCTTACCTCCCTACCTTGTTCCTTCACAGGAAGTCTCCCTGTTCCCTCTACACCATGTCCACCCAGCTCCCTTCCGGACTAGCTCAGCCCATGTCTGAAGGGAAGGCATCTCCCCTGGAACTCTCCATGTGGCTGGTCCTGAGGAGGCCCCAGATGCTTCCTGTCTGGAAAGAGTAGTCCCATCCAACCCCAGGCACCAAAATATCTCACTACAGCTCTGAAAATAACATTCCATATATAACACACATATGGCATAACTTTTCCTCTAATGCTGCAGGACTTTGTCAAATAAAGTTGGTGGAATTACAGTGACGTAAAATCTGCAAAATTAAGGTAAGAATAAGACTCCCCTACAGCCTGATCATATGAGAAACTGAACATTTCCCACTAAGTGCTTGGTGCCCTCTGCTCACATCTATTTGGTTTCAGGGAGAGTTCAGCTAGCAGAGTTAATCTCTTACAACCTGCTATTCTGATGCAATATGTTGCTTTCATTCAGGAAATCTGAACTGAGTTCAGAAATTCCCAGGTCCCTCTGACAGTCAATAACTTACTATTTTAGTGCAATGAGCACATTAGCCCCGAACAGCTTGAGACTGCATTCTCCATTGATCAGATAAACAATTCGTGAGATATTTCATTACGAAATGACGCACCAATTTAGCCATCTTTTCATCAATGATGTGCCTAAATTGGACGTGAAATGCCAAGAAAGTTGCCTCCCCAGGGTGCCATCAGTGAGAAATGTAAAGCAGAGGCTTTCAGTTAATATGGTTCACGTAGCAGAGTTTTATCTTTCAGTCAAATCAAATTTAAGTCAGCTGGTAATACATGTTTGACCTCCCATTATCTAAAGCCATAAATTGCATTGTAGTGATTTGTTAATCTGGCCTTAAATCATCCAGCAACCTTTATATGTTCAGGGGTTGGGATTTTTTTACAAATCATGAGGGTTTTCTTCTTCATTTTCTTATGAGTCCATTGAGTAGAGTTGATTACATCTCTGTTTTTTTTAACCTACTCCACTCATTCAAGAACTCCTATTTCTGTTGAATATAAAATGAGTTATTGTTTCTAAATCCATTTAAGTATAGAATATCACACTCTGGCTATAACTGCTTTATTCCACAGGATAGCATGGATAGTCTCAAAAACCCACTTTAAGATTGCATCTCTGCAGAAATGGAAAATGAATCACATAGTACTTGTGATCTTTTATCAAAAAGTATTTAAGCCTGTGCTAGCATATTTACTAATACAAATTTAATTAACAGAATGGAGGTTTGATTTTATGTCACAGCCATCACATGTTGCACTTTACCAGAGTTTCATCACGAAATTTCAGGAATTACACAAACAATCATTGTCCAATACATGACATAAATAAAAAAGTAACATTGTTCATTTCCCGTACTACCACTTCTGAAAAAAAGAAAGATATGGAAAACTATGGAATATAAAGTATGTGAGGAACTATGTAAAATTAAGTATCTTCACAGTACTTTCAGAAGAAAAAGTTCAGAAGTCAAAAGTCATAAAATAATGCGAAATGTCTCTTTTTTATGTAAATATTAAGTCTCAATTATTCACTATCATCAGACTTTCTAAGAATTCTTTTCCCTCAACATCTATGTGATAGTGAGCTTTGAGAGCTTTTAAAAACCTATTGCTAGGACTATTGATTCAACACAGGAGTTCGGAGGACCCAGAAAAGTCATGGTTCTGTGTGTTGGGTATTGTGAACAGCCCTAGGTAGAGATGCATCATAATCAGTGTCATGAGGGAAAGAGCAGAAACTCATCAAATTCATTTCATGGTGTGGCTACTAAGTCTTCATTAGATGGGTCCACTTTCAACTCTGGCTGATCTATACAGGATGCAGACTGCTCATATGTAAAATGTTAATTAGGAATTATTTGAGAGGTTTAGTCCCTCTGATTGCAAAAAGAAAAAAAAAATCAGCCTTGTTTCCTGACAAGGTAATTTTTCCAGCCTTCAGAAATTTCCCAGATAGACTTTTCTCTTGTCTTGATTCATAGGCATAACATCCCTCTTCCTCAGGCCAGACCCTCTCTTTGCCGCACTGCATTTGTGTCGGTCAGTCCCACTGGTCAAATCACAGATGGTAAAGCACATGAAGGCACAGCATTCAAATTTCATGATATATCAGTACAGAGCACTTACGATAATTTTTAATATGTCAAGCTTTATCCTTCGGCCTTGCAGGGTGTCTCAGAAGGTTTAAAATCAATTTCTCCTGCATCACCACTGTCTTCTACTTCAGCTATCATCTCTGTTACTGTCTATGAGGATGCCTCTTGCAAAGGAGCTCATGACACCAGCAGCAAATAAACACACTGACACTACAAGAGACCTGTAATCACGCCTAGGCTTGCATTCACACTTCGGGGACATTCAAATATCTAACCTATTACTCATGTCTAGTTCATCTTCCCTTTGCTTCTGCCACTGCATGTGGAAACCTTTAGGATGGGATGCTAGAGAAAAGCCCTATTGCAAGAGCTACTTCTAACTGCATGGGCTATCAGTTGAACATACAGAAACTCGGGCAATTGGTCTTGTAATTAAAGACCAAGAAGCAATAATGTTAGTTATTCCAAAGAGATATATTCCAAAGAGTTTTAAAAGGATTCTTCCCAGAAACAATTCACACTTACAAGCCTTTACCTGGTACCTTTAGGGTTTGTTCTCAATGTTTAGCACAAAAATCAAACATAAAACATTAAAATCAAACTAGGAAAATATGATCTGGCTTACCTTTCATTTTTGATACAGCTCTAACGAGTTCTATTTTCATTACATCTCTCTGTGTCACTGAGACTACCCAAGAACTAGCCATACAGGCAGCAATACACTATATAATGTATAGAAGAGTTGTGTGGCTTATAGCTCACTCATAGCTCATCAACAGTTTTGCTAAAACATAGGTGCAATACTAGTAAGCATCTAATTTGGAATTTTACTTTAAGAACACAGATAAGTAATAAGCAGAAAACAGTTGTTAGGTGTTACATTTCAGCAGACTGGGGAGGCTGAGGGTGATATCCAGGAGTTGTGCTTAGTACTCATAGCAGTTTGACATTTGCTCAGTGCCTGTGCAGTGGGGCTAACATCAAACACTAAACAAGAAATCACTGCTGTGACCCCAAAACATCAGGAGCCTGCTAAAAAGCAACAACAAAAAAAGCCCCCAACCAAATAAACAAACGAAACTCACAAAGATAGAAAAAATAAGGAAATACTAAGGTCTTTTAATTTGACTTTTTTATTTGGTGAACTCAGACTGTTCTAAACTTCTTTCTAGCACTAGAAAGACTGAAGAGATTCTCACATTTCTGAATGAAAACCAAGATGATGACATAGTCACTCATCTCTGGGAATTAAGGCTTTAAATAAATTCATTGCGAAACTGGTACTAAGTAATGTTCTGATAGTATTATCAACTAATGGACATTTGTGTCTCAGTACAAGCTACAAAACCCAGATCAGGTAAATACTGAAAGCTCAGTTCTCAAATCCATTCAGCTACTGGGTGCCACTTTATCCTGTGAGTGTCCTTTTTGACCTCAGGCACACTCAGTGTAGAGACACACCCTATTTCAGGAGAATGGGACATGCCACCAACATTCATCCATAGGTCCTAATGTAACAGTGCTTCATTTTACAGCTTCTCTACCAAAGCACTTGAAAGGAATGGTTGGTTCTGGGGAGCAGCCCATAACATCAGTAGTTACTTAAAACTAAAATCACTTCTGTAGCAAATAAACTGCTCTTTTAAATTTTATAAGCTGAACTCAGATAAAATTCATCAAACATGTGAACCCTTTACCTAACACCATCAAATCAAACTAAAAATACTACACCTACTTGTGAACAAACTAAAATACTGGTATTTAAAACTGCAAAGAGAGTGTTCTCATGATCCTAATAATGTTAAGGTATACACATGGACATGGAGGATCAAACATGGAGCATCTTTACAATTGATTCAACTAATATCAGTGATCTAAACTATGGGGCAATGCAGCTCCTAATATTAAACAAGACCTCAGAATATGAGCAATAACTCTTGTTTGGATAGATAAATCCAGACAAGCACTATCCCTGCCCAGTATACACAGAGACACAATCATGCATTAAGTAAAACCTACAGGAAGGTCCTCCACAATCACCTCTTGGAAAAGGTAGTGGTGACCTTTGGTTTTCCATGGTCTCTCACTTCCATAATTTATAGTAGGCTTTTATACCCAGCAACCCTCTGGTTATACATTTACCTTCTTGTTCTGTGCAACTCATGCTGCCTCCTGAAGAATGAGACACACCTGAAAAGCACCATCTTCTGCTTCCACTCCTCAGGAAAAAGCTGACAGTCTACCAAGCAATGGGATGAATGTTGACAGCCCCTTCTGATGTTGTCTCAACTATCTCTCTCAGCCGCATCTGTAAATAACAGATGGGGTACATGAGCTAACAAGAGTGTGTAACAGAGCTGACATAGGTGACCATCCTTGCTTCCCTCCCGGCTCAGATTTCAAACGTGGCAGATTTCAGTAAAGCTTTCGATGCTGTCTCTCATACAATCCTTCTGGACGAAAGGTCCAGCACACAACTGGATAAATACATCACATGATGGGTAGGCAATCAGCTCCCTGGTCAAGCACAGAGGGTAGTAGCGAACATCAGACTTGAAACTTGTCACTTGTGGGGTTCCACAGGGCTCCATCTTAGGTCCTGTGCTCTTCAACATCTTCATAAATGATTTGGACGCAGAACTGGAAGGGACACTAAGCAAGTTTGCAGATGCACAAAACTGGGAGGAGCTGTTGACTCTCTTGAAGGAAAGGAGGCCCTGCAGAAAGACTTCAACAAATTAGAGGACTGGGCAATCACCAACATGAATTTCAACAAGGGAAAGTGCCAGATTCTGCACTGGGATGGGACAATCCCAGATGTACGTACAGACTGGGGAATGAGATACTGGAGAGCAGTGCCACAGAAAGGGATCTGAGGATCTCAGTCAATGGCAAGCTGAATCTGAGTCAGCAGTGCCCTGGCAGCCAGGAGGGCCAACCATGTCCTCGGGGGCATCAGGCAAAGCATTGCCAGCCAATTGAGGGAGGGGATTGTCCTGCTCTGCTCTGCACTGGGGCGGCCTCACCATGAGTATTGTGTGCAGCTTTGAGCACTGCAATACAAGAAAGATACTAAGCTCTTAGAGAGTATCCAAATGAGGGGCAGTCGTATGATGAGTGGCTGAGGTCACCTGGTCTGTTTAGCCTGGAGGAGACTGAGGGGAGACCTCATGGCAGTCTAAAACTTGCTTGTGAGAGAAAGAGGAGGGGCAGGCACTGATCTCTTCTCTGTAGTGACCAGTGACAGGACTTGAGGGACTAAAGTTGTATCAGGGGAGGTTTAAGTTGGATATTAGGAAAAGATTCTTGACTCAGAGGACGGTTGGGCACTGGAACAGGTTCCCCCGAGAAGTGCTCACAGCACCTGTCCTGCCAAAGTTAAGAAGCATTTGGATGATACTCCCAGGCACATGGTGTGACTCTTGGGGATGGTCCTGTTCAGAGCTAAGGGTTGGACTTCATGATCCTTGTGGGTCCCTTCCAATTTGGAATATTCTGTGATTCTCTGATGGCACATTGCCTCCAGCTGTCCCCATTCTCACTGAGGTATCTCTGAAAGAAACGGAAAATGCCATCTTCCTGTGGAAGACAGAAGGATCTTTCTTTTGATACACAATCACGTAATACTTTTTCCCACATCATAACTTACTGGAAAGATCTGAGGTGCAAAGGTAGCAGAGAGACCTATTCATTCAGTTTCACTCCCAACCCCTTCAGCCCCAAGCAAGGACACACACACACACACACACACTCACACACACACACACACACACACACACACACACACACACACACATCTCTCTCTGTCAAGCATCACTGCTGCTCCCTGCCAATAAGAAAAAACCCTTCACAAAATCCTGCTTTGCAGCCTACCTTCAAGCACATTTCTCTCACAATGCCTACAGACAAACTGCAGTCCCCAGCAGCATGGCAAGGAGTGGTCTGAGATTACTAAGGGGGTTGGTTAGCAGAGAAAGAAAGTCAACAGGCAGAAGTCATTGCAGGACAATACACCCTTCGAAGAGTAAAGTGGTTTTAATACACTCTAGCCACATTAGGCACAGGTTTAATAAATTTAGTTAACTCATTTTCCCTGAAAACTCTATGTGAACATGGCCCCTGCCTGCATTACCATAGTCATGCTTCTCAATATGCTCTCGACACCTTACCTGTTGCAGCCTTCAGTTGCATCTGTTCTGAAATACTTCCTGTGGATTTTGTCTTTTCTCATGTGTCCACACACTGTTCAGGGCAAACTAACTCTGGTCTTTTAAAGTTCTTAAACATTACCTTGATATAAGAGACTAACAGAAACAGTAGTAGTTAAGACTATATTTTTAGGGAGCAACAACTAGCTCACCATTATGTTTGGTTTAAAACCCTCAAGGACTGTGGGCTGTATGACTCTTCCAGCATATACTATTTTGCAGATAAATTAAGTTTTGCTCATTGGATGTCTACTCTCCCTTTAGCCACTGAGATCCTGGACAGGTACAGCTTAAACATAAATCTAAATTTTGTTCATTGGTTCTAGTTCATCTCTAGTTCCAACGTAATAGAATATAAATCTGATCACACAGCTTGGATAATGTCATTGTTCACTTTATAGCCATGGTTCACCGTCACACTGGACAAGATCACACAGGGGATAAGGTCACGGAAACTCTCTGTGTGTCTTCTACCCTGTGATGTTATCAGGTACTCAACCCTAAAGCAAAAGAAACACACTGATAAAAGAGGGGAAAGGGAACTGTGATAATAAATCAACTCAACTGCAGAGAAAGTGCCAGGGAAAACAATATTGATTTTTTTTTACAAGTCAGTGCACAGATTTGTCAGACAAAAGAATAGAGATGTCAAAACCCACAGAATCAAACACAATAGTATTAAGAGAAAAACAACTCCACTACCTACAAAATGCGAGAATGTGTGCATAGCGATGTTTATCAGAAAGATTAATGTATTTTATCATACTTGGAAAATTTAAAGGAAATATTTATATGATCTGTATTTAGCAGTCCCATGCTGATTTTTTCAATAAGACATCTAAGTAGAGTCAGGCAGAAGGGGAGTCCACTGCAAAAGGAAAGTGCCTCTGGCCCAGTGAACAAATGATGCTTCCCTCCTCACCTAAGGGAGGTGACTCACTGGTCACCACCTCCCCAGGTGATAGCAAATTATCTTGCTTCTCTTCAGTGACTTAGAGGAGTTTTCTTTCTGAAATGGCCATGTTATGCTCCTGGATAATAGGGGATTGGTCAAGGGAGGTCAAGCAGACAAGACTATATTGGAAAGAGAACACATTTATATTCTATTCCACTGAAGAAGAGAAGTGTTAAAATTATATAACCTATTTAAAAAATATACTAGATGACATCATAAACTTTGATTCTTTCACTGAGGAGCATAAAAAAAAAAGTAGTTGTATAAAATGCCAAGAATAGAAATAACCAGCAGTTTAGAACAGGGATTCATTTGCTTTCTAAAACTTATCATTAATAAATTCAGAGAAACTGAGGTCAGAAGGACAATTACTTCAATGATTGTGTCCTGTGGAACAGAGGTCCTTAAATTTCATGCATTTCCTCTTATTTGTATTCAAAAAACCTGTTTGACTAAATCAATTATTTTAGAAATACATTCAACACTGATTTGAAGACTTTATAAGGTATAGAAATCATCAGTTCCACTGGGAATCTGTGCTAATATTTCAGTGCCCTCACTGTTACAAATTACAACTAATTTCTTATTCAAATTTGCATGCCTTTAACTTCCTGCAATTAATCTTTTCTCTCTTCAACTGCTGAGGCAAGATTTTCTCAGCTTGAAGGTATTCATACTGAAGGTATTCATAGCACTTGTAAATCTTCTTTTTAGAAAAATGCATAGATTGAATTTCTTAACACTCTCATTATAACTCATATTTCTCAGCACAAAAGTTATTTTTGTGATTCCTTTGCTCAACCCTTCTAACCCCTTGCTACTCTGGAGCTGCAGGACTTGGGACTTCAGCTCCTTTCATGCTACTGCCAGTAGGGTACCAGTCATACTGACGGCTACATGCCACTGAACGTGTGCAAGGTATGAACTAATACTGAACCACAAATCAAGGCACTGTAAAATCACTATGCTTTAGCAACTGTTGATATTCTTTAAATTGGACATGCTGTTTTCATTTGCTTTGCCTTGCTTTTAATACCATGCTTTTATTTCCATTAAATGAGAAGTTAAAAAAGAAGACAGTAAACTTTGTGTTTCATCTTTGCAGGATGGTCACAAGAATATGGTTTAGGGAAGAAAGTATTGTAGAAGTAGCAGACCAGTTCTAGGCCTCATTAGAAAGGTAAGCAGCAGTTTTGATTTTCAACACCTACTCTTTACCAGTTGTAAACATGCAAAAAGAATTATGATCCTTCAAATATTCTTGCATTTTATATTTACATTCTTTTCTGTGATAAAATTTTTGGGGTTTTTTCCCATCTTTTTGGTCTCTGAAATATTTATTGCAAATTCAGAAACGTAATGCACAGAAATATTTAAAATTTAATTTATGCCCAGGTATTTGATACTGTATCTCTGCATAGTCAGCAAACCTATTCAAATAGTGGCTGTACTGAAACACCTTTTCTGACAGTAGTTTTCCCCTTTGCAAGTTTCCCAAATTTAAAACACATCCATGCCATGAGACACACAGCAAAACACTTGTCCCTGAGGTTCCCTTCTCACAGGGACACTTCCAATTATTAAAGAAAAGTGAAGTGCATCATAGCCAAAGTTTTCGTAGCTTTCAGCACAGTGAAGAAGCTCCCTGTGCTGTGAATTCTTCACATAGCACGGGCAGTCACCGGTCCCACCACTCAATTAGAACCTCTTCGTGATGGGGACACAGCACACAATTTGAAACGTGGGCTGATTAAAATGCCAGTATTTGAGAAGGCTTGTAGCTAATTTTGTTTGCTTGGCAGAGAATCACAGAATGAAAACAACTGCCTTTCCGTGATCTCTTCACGAAACAGCAGTTCAATGGTAAACAAAATTTCAGAAGCAGAATCTGTGTCTTTCCTGTTTTAGTTTTTGAGCAAAGTAAAACCATGTTGAAATGAGGGCTATTAAACCATCCTAAAGTAGCCATCCTACAGCAACTTAAACACTCTGAAACTCACTAGAACCTTCAGGAAAAAGGGTAATAGTGCTACTGCACCATGATCAGGAGAAATACAAGCCACTGGATTCAGAAAGTAAGACTTCTGTATAAACACCTACATGTGATAAATAATTACAAGCAGTAAATAACAATTACTGCCAAAAAATACACTTTTCCAAAATACCCTGTTTATTCTTGTTTAGGAAAAAAAAGTTGTTGATTTATTTTATGGGTTATTCACTATCTGGACTTCTGAATTTTAGCCCTCAATTCAAGCCTATGGAGACTTGGAAAAATTCCACCAAGATATCTAACACTGGATTCATTGTACTTATCTACGTATTTTTATGAAAAGATCTCATGGAAACATATTTCTTAGATATAAATAAAAGTCCTATTTAGTATTTTAGCAAGAAATTGTCCTTCCTATTACTCTTTCCTTAGAAATCTTTTTCCCACTGTGCTATATAATGATTAAAGTGAATGCTTTCCTTTTTTCTACTTTCCTGCAAAAATTAAAAGAATTCTCTTTGAACAAAACCCAAACAAAAAATTCCTAATCAATCTTAAAGAAGTAGAAAAACCTCAACCATATAGATGTAATTCAAGTTTTTTATATGACAACTTCATATTACTTGTCTTACCTGAAACAATTTAAAATTAATGTTCAAACTCCTTGGAAAAAAAAATCACACTATACTGGTTTCATCATTTTAATGCTTCATTTTTTAAATTTCAAGTGTGTGATTCACAATGTGGGTAGCTATACAGAATATTTCAAGGGAGACTAAATCTTTATTCTCTTCCTGAATGTCCTGGTTTTAGTTGGGATAGTGTTAATTTTCTTCCCAGTAGCTGGTACAATTCTGTGTTTTGAACTTAGAATGATGTTTTAGCTTTGCTAAGAAGTGCTTACACTAATTCAAGACCTTTTCTGCTTCTCATCCCACCCCACCAGCAAGGAGGCTGAGAGGGGCACCAGAAGTTTAAGAGAGACACAGCTGAGGCAGCTGACCCCAAAGACAGCTAAGCAAAGGGATATTCCATACCATATACTGTCATGCTCAGCATATAGAGCTGGGGGAAGAAGAGGAAGGGAGGGGACACGTTTGGAGGGATGCCATATGTCTTCCCAAGTTACTGTCATGTCTGATTGAGCCTGGCTTTCCTGAGGAATACCTGCCTGCCCTATGGGAAGCAGAGAATTAATTCCTTGTTTTGCTCTGCTTACATGCACTCCTCTTGCTTTACTTGTTAAACTGTCCTTATCTCAACCCACGACTTTTCTCACTTTTCCAGTTCTCTCCCCCTTCCCATGGGGGCAAAGTGAGCAAGTGGCTGCGTGGGGCTTAGTTGCCAGCTGGGGTTAAACCAGGCTGCTCTGTATTTCCTGAGCTCAGATTCAGGCAGTAAAACTGAGTGCCTGTTCCAATTCACCCAATACTTCCCTCCTTCAGAGTCTCCTGCCTTGCTCACTTTTGCCTATCTGCTGGTATGACATCAGTACTGAGTCATGTAAAATGACAAACTTATTTTGCTCAGCCCGTGCAGCTAAGCTATTTGTCTGTTTTAAAGACAGGTTATTCTTATGAAAATCTAAGAAGAACACAACATGCATGCTGGCATTTTTCCTTTGCACCATTACATCTTATGTGCCTAACCAGACTCATCCATCATCTGCACTAACCATGGACTGAGGTGAAAGGTCAGGAGTCGGGAACTGGAAAAAGTCAACTGTAAGGGGACAAAAGGCATGCTGATAGGTAAAAGCCTGTATCACTGTCATCTACTGGCAGCAGTGATTGACAAAGACAATATTGTTTGGTAATACATGACAATTATCCATTTATTTCACATTTTCCTTTCTCCCCAGTTGTAAGATGCAATATCTACTGCTGAAAGTCTGTGAGAGACTTTTATGACTTCTGCCACGAGTGTAGTGCATAGCATCTGCTCAGCCTATAGAGGTGACCCCTTAGAGAGAGGTTTACAATTTTAGGTTCCAGGTTCAGTCATTCTGTCCTACAGAGGTGAGATTTCTCATTCCTCCAGAAGGTTCAAGAACTGACTGAAAGAAAACAAATGGTCTTAGCACTGTCAGACATTCCTGATAGCACTCTTCTGGGCACTTTTCTCTGCAAAGATGTTCTTTTAAAAAGTCCCATCATCATGTTAGACTTCCTTAAATCCCATAAGCTTTATAAAAGAAATCTCCCTCTCTAAGCAGGGCTTCTCTTTTCAGTCCCAACTATTCATTCTAGAATCTTGGTAAAAGTTTTCCAACTTCTAAGACAATTGCTTTCCATTATTTTAAATCTCTTAATCTCCTAATAAGATACGACAGCCTAACCAATAAAAAACATATTCTGGGTTTTTAACATTTGATTTTTTAATAAAATTAATGAGCAAAAGAAGAGCAGTATATATGGGATTATTTTAAGAAGAGAAAGATGTCTTAGCAGAGTCTGCTAAACAAAAGTGTGTACTTCTCTATAAAAAAGATTCTACGTCTAAAAGCAGTAAACAGTAATATAAAGAAAGTTTCCTAAATTAAATCACCTTCCTTTCACAGGAGCAAATGATAGGAACACTGATCTCAGAGGGGTATTTCAGGAAAATGTATCTTAAAAAAAATATAAAGAAATTAGGTATTCTGGATCTAAAGGCAATAATCTCCGCTTCTTAAACTACCGATAAAAGGCAAAGATAGCAATAGAACCAGGATCTGTGACTGTCTTTTGAGGAGCCAAGGGTGAATCTTAAATTTAAAATGTCCTCAAAGAAATAATCAGAGAGTTTAAGCCCTGAAGGGATGTCTTAACCACTCAGCCTGACTTATTTTAACATGCATTATGTATCTTCCAGCTATCCTATGATGGACTGAAAAACTTCATCTTGGCTAAAGCAACGTTTGCCCAATAATTGCAGAGTTATTTGTCCTAGGACTTGCCAAGATGCATGAGGTGAAGAACTCTGTCCAACCTGTAGTACATCTCAGGGCTTACCCCCTCTCACTGCATGGCAGCAGCTCCCAGGGAGCCACTCTCATTGTGCCTTTCCAGCCAGAATGATGACCTCTTCAACAGCCAGCATTTTTTTTACCTCAGAAATACTTACATGTAGTAATCAAGTTACTGCAACCTTTTGTTTTCCCTTCTCTCCGATGAACAGCTGGAGGTTTCTAGGTCTGCCCTCCAAAAGCCTTTACATCATTTTCGCAGCTCATTTACACCCTGGCCCCACTTTTAAAATATGACCACAGTCAGACTGTGAGGAACAGAACCATATTTAGCTTCTCAATATCTGTCTCACTGACTTGGTTTAAAGAGGTAAAAATCACCTACTTATTGATCCTCTGTGCTCATACCTAAGGATCACATTAGCCATTTTGTCAGTATAGCACCAAATTCAGTAATTGAAAAAAATGCTGCAAAAATGTTTTTAGTGTTCCCGTATGACACAGTTTATAGCTAAAAATTTTCACCTATGATATGAATGTGAAAAATATCACATTCCTTTTCCAATATCCTATCCCAGAATTAACTGGAGATACAGAACCTAGGAGATGAAAGTATACACAGGAGACAGTGCGAGTCTTTCCTTCAGTCACAGCCTTTCAATGTTTTACATACATATCTTTATTTCCATGAGAAGATAAATATTTAACCTTTCAGAATGTTACATCCTGTTTTATTCTGTTATGGTTTCAAGTAGTAGTTATTCTAGTAGGACTACCATACAGACTTGGAAATGGTCAAATCAATAGAAAGTTATTAATCTTAATACACCAGAAAAAAATTATTTTTATATTAAAGACAAAGAATAACTTAAGGATTTTAGTCTTTAGTGGAATAAGTTCTTTTGCTGTGGCCAGCTCCTGAAAACTTCAATCAGCCAGCACATTAAACTCCCAGAAGGTGGCAGAGGAAAGGTTCATGTGAAAAAGCACTTGGCTGCTGAAGGATACCCTCTGTACAGCTATTAATCCCTAAGGAGGACAACAGAGCTTACACTAAGAATGAAATATGTGCAATTGAAGGTGCTACCCATTTCATTATTGATTACTGAATGACCCAACACTGCAGTCTGCTGCAAGGAAGCAGTGATTTTCCTCTCCTCCACAGCCTGCTTCCTTAACACTAAAATTCTGAAATCTTGGATTTTAACATTGTAGTCAGGCTGCTTTTTCCTAAGAAATTTTGGTTCTTAGTTTGGTAAGCACATTAGGTCAAGACTATTTAAATGGTAATTCCTGACTATGAAACACTAGAGAGGAAAAAAAAAAACCAACAACAAACACAGAAAAAATGCACCAAAGCAAACCTATTTTTATTAGAAATTGTATAATACGTTTAGATATTTTTGACTATTAAAAACAGTATCAGTCAAACCACTGAATTCAAACTCCCACAAGTTGAGAATAACAGAACCCTTTTTTCTTCTGAGGAAGGCACTTTATTACTCATCAGGCACAGAAAAAGTTAATGTCAGCACAGGGGTATTTTTTTGCTCCCTTGTTGCTAAACTCAAGGTAGTTGTGAGAGTGGATGAGGGATGCTCAGAGCACACTTAGCCATTTCTGACTTCTCAGGGAGCTTAAGGCTGCCCAGGGAGGAAGATCTTAGGCTGTGGAGACCAAATGTTTAAAATAAGGGCAGAAATATTAGCTTAGGAAACAGTTCAAAGCTTCTTCCTCTTTTTATTTTGTCGTCATTTTCTTTTGATCACAACAGAAATTCTAGACTCATTCACACTATTTAATGCTAATCCTTGCAAGATGATGGATTTCTTAGCTGTTCTTCTGACTACATCAGTAAAATTTTCTGTTAAAATACTATTAAGTTTACAGTCTTGAGTTTCTCTACTCTCAATTACCTATTCAGCTCTGGTTGTACAGTAAGGTTATCCAGATGACTCAAGCTGTTTCAAGCACACTGTTTCAGCACATCTGAAAAGTCTCCCTAGGCATTTATCCATCTATCAAATACATTTTTTAGTGTTTTAAATCTGTCTTTTAATGAAGTGTACAGGTGACTGGGCTTCATTGTGTGTTTAACGAAATAATTTGTCAGTAGAGTTATTAGAATCCACATATACAAGTCATTTTATCACATAATTTTATTGATTTAAGTAATATATGGAAAGAATCTTTCCCTAATTCAATTTTAGACTTGCAACATTTGTTTTTGGTAAAGAAAAAACATATTTTTAAGGTGTTAACTGAATTGTACTTTTGTCTCTTTCTAGCTTTAATAATGACTCTCTGTTTAGAGAAATTACTTCATTGCAAGCACAGAACACACATCTCAACTCTGAAGATTCACTTAAAGTGGGAATTGGAGGGGTTTTGAGTGCAGATCATTGTCAATTCTTATGTCAGGTATTGCTGATGTGCTTCAAGCCAGAACAAGAAGATGGTCCTTGTTCCCAAAAGGATACAATCTAAGACTCAGCAGCAGAAAGCAGAGGGATTAGATATACAAAGAAATACAGGAAGACAATAAAACATTGGTTTGTGTGATACATCAGAGTTAAACCAAAACAGTGTGGAAAGGCAGATTGAATCAAGCAAAAGAAATACTAGCTTTTATCAAATATCTGCAGTGTCCAAACTATATGCAAGTTACGTATCCTCCACTAATTCAAAGGAGACCATGAGGTCACTGGTTTGTCATAAATTTGTTTTCATATGACTACAATTTGGCTTTGTATGGTTACTTCTGATTCCTATTCCAAGAACTTAAAAGTGCATAGATTTGCATACTACTACATGACATTATGTCGGGGAACTTCAAAATCTGTTGGAAGAGGAACTGCCAAGCATTCAATGGTTAGATTCCATTTAGTGATCTAATTCAGAAGAGCCTTTCTGTTTCCTTGATGTGTGCCTGTGGCCACCTGACATATTTTCAAGCTTGTTTCCAAGCTGTGTTCTCTCTCAATATTTTTCAAAATCTCTAAATCTCCATTTGATGTGGAAAATAACGTCTACATAACCCCTTTGTGCATCCTGTGATATTTTAGTCCTGCCCTTGGTTAGAAGTTACCGGGTTTCATTTTGCAGTGAAGAATAAAGTCAGCAAGGTCCAACAGGATACATCATTAAAATGAAATCATATAGCACCAACTAAATAAACTTTTTGCCTCAGTATTTGGTTACTCTTTTCAGTTAACAACATAGTTATTAAGACCACTCCTCATGTAAAGCTGTCTCTATGCAACTGTCAATCATACACCTCATCCGGTTTTAGATACCATGTTCTTCTAACATTTTTTTAAGGTTTAACTTAAGATTTCTTTATGCTACACTCTGTATCTGACATGTTATTCAATGCACCGCTTTTCCTAAGAAAAAAGCAAAAGCAAAAAAAACCTACCTTGCTATGTTTCTGGCAACAATGAAATAAAATCAAGGAATATTTCAAGTTAGAAGGGACCCATAAGGATTATCGATATAGATATTTCTACACATTTTGAGTCTACATCTCCAGTCTCCTTTGGCTAGGAACATCATGGATTTCTGCATCTGTAACAGAATGCATTATATAGCTTTAAATATTCTGTATCTCATCCTATAATATTCTAAACATTTTTAAATACTCTTATCTGGTAATAAAATCATACATAATAAAACAGTATCAAACTCTACTTTGGTCTGTTCTATCTCTCTATTATAAAGTATTAAATATTAAACAATTTAGATAAAAGAAAGATGGAAAAGAGGTACTTTTCTTATCATAATTTAGCATTAATATTTCATTAAAGTCCAGATGCGACATATTATTAAATAGTGACATTTTCCTTCAGGAATATTTCTTTTTAATGTTGCATTTTTAAATGGCAATACTAAAAATTATTTTATTTTTCTATACCATTTAAAATTTGGAAAAAAAAGTTACAGATTTCTGTATTTTTATAAACTATGGAAGACTGAACCACAGTCAAAATCATATTCTGGGTACTTGACAAATTCCAAACATTTTATTTTTTAATTATTTATTGGAAATTTAGACTCAGATTGAATGACATTCTCTTCTATTTTTCAAGCAGGCTATTTTTTTTCCATAGAGATGTAAAACTTCAAGTGTAAAACTGCTCAAAAACTAAGAAATGAATCATCATTTTATCTAGTGATCTGAATGAGAAAAAGGTAAAAAGTCATTCATTCAAATGTTGCTTGATTTTTTCCAAAATACATGAAAATAAATAATTTCAGTTATCAAGTTTTTATTTCCCCTCAGTTGTCAAAAACTCGCTCCCTGCTTCTTTTAACTGGAGTTATTGCAACCAGATTTTGCAGTCTTTTGGTGAGTGTGCAAAGCATTTGTATTGATGGCTTAGCCTTCCAAAGGCATAGCTTTTTTTTTTCTTTTTCCTTTTTTTTTAAATACATCATCCATAGGCTGTATTTATATCACCATGAGCTCTTTCCATTCTATCCTTGTTAGTACTAAGGTTGTATTTATGTTCTGTTGAAATGTTTTTGTCTAATTAGCTGCATATGCTTCAGCCAACATGGCTCTAGCACTTAATTGTTGTGTTATGCTCTCAGGTCAGGAACTATTCAAAACACGAGAATTTTATTAAGTTGTAGCTGCAGTTTTATCACATGTAAAGTACATTACAGTTTACGTGTACTTTTCTCAAACTAAGGCTAATTCTTAATAACTTTAGCCTGACAGTTAATGCAGCAAATCCTTGCATCCCTTTTAGTGTATTGTGTAGGAAAGGCCAGCAACCCTTGGAGCCTGTACTATTTTGCTGAGATAAATGCACAGTGAGAGAGAAATAGCTAGTTCACCCATGCATGTAACACACCACACACACACACACATACACACAGAAAGAGGAGAATTGGCAAGACAGGTACGCACATCATACAGCACAACACAGACAAGGATTAAATTAGCGATGATATGCTTATCATCCCTGGACAGTGTACACCCTTGCAGTTACACGTCTAAAGATCAGGAGCTTTTGCAAAGAATGTGATGACCTACTGGTCTTGGTGGGAACAAATGAGATTTTTAGGACATCTTGTGAAATCAGGAAATGAAGACACAGCATACAATAAAAAATATTCCAGGCTTCATGACAGAGAATCACAGAATCATCAACGTTTGAAGAGACCCTCAAGATCATCTAGGCAAACTGTCCACCTGGCACTACTTGTTTTTGCTGCTATTGTCCACTCCCCTAGCCAAAAACTCTTGACTCACACTGTCAGGCACTCACACACACGCACATATACATCCTTGGAACATAAAAGCTCACAGTAGGCCACTAAAGAAAACAAAAAATTCCCTCAAAGACAGGAAAACAGACATTGCATAGATTATAAAAGTAACTGATTTGTGTTATCCCTTCATACGAAGGTCTTCTAAGATAGGTGGAAAACACTTTAGTTAGTAGACAAAAAAAAAAAAAAAGAATGGGTTAGGTAGTGACATTTTTCATCGTTTCCTTTGTTTATTTAAATGGAAAAAGAAAACCCAAACCAATGTTCATGAAAATAAAAGCACAAACATCATTGGGGAAGGGTGCGATTACCATAAGCACTGCAATTTCAGACCAATTACTTTCTATACAGATAAGGTGGAAAATTAGTTTTAGTTACTTTTGCTCTCTATGGCCACATTAAATAAAGTCACAGGAGTTGTTTGCTTACTTATATGCTCATTAATAACAGACATTGATCAGCCTAATTGCAAGTGCACATTTACACATCACTGCTGAAGTTATTTATCTCTGCTAAAGGTATTTACCTTTCCCATTAAGTTCTTAAGTCACAATTGTTCTCAAAAATATTTTATAAGGGCTCCCATAAAATTACAGTATTTAGAAAGAATGCTGCTTGACATCTCCCATTTAATTGTTTTCTGTAGAAGACAGTAATTAAAGATTGACTCCACAAAACTAAAAATGTGTTATAATCCATAAAAATCATGCATCATAATGTGGACTTGTGATGGAGCTTACTTTTATATTGCCCAAGAAACATTTTTGTATATAAACAGAGGAGAACCTATTGCTTTTAAAATTCATCATCACATCATTACATTACAGTGCTCAGCTTTTGCACAAGATGGAGTTAATCAGCATCTTTAATTCATTGTCAAAGGAGGGAGTTTCTTTTCTTCCTTTAATCCTATTTCTGTGTATATCACGGACAGCAAGGGAACTGCTGCCCTTGTCATTTATGCAGAAATAGACATAAGTTCACAGGTAAGCTTAACAAAGTCTGTCACTTCAGTTCACTCCCTGGTTTGCTGGACTGGCCTAATCCCATAGGCAACTTTACCACACACAAAATAATTTATTCCTGAGCTCCAATGTAGAATAAACTGAACTGTTCCCTCGAAAGACAGGGACCCATAAGAGACACACACAATATGATTATGAGCTATGTTACATTAGAATTCTGTATCTAAGGTGGTTTTCAGGATTGTTCTTGCACCTTCATGAACCCAAAAATCCCTCATAAAAACATATTATCCCCTTGTTGATATGGTGTAAAACTCCAGTCTGTGGGTTGCAAAGAAGCCTTCTGATGAGTTGACTAATACAAATTATTAACAAAAAACCCAAAAAAATTAATAACCATGTCAAATGGTAAACTAAAGCAGTCTGTGGAATGGTGGAGACTGCAGACTTGATAAACATCTTCAGGGAGCTAAGCTGAAATTTCACTACCAGGAAGAAATCATGAATCATGGTAACAATACAGGAGAATGGGCTGTGAAGATGGACCTGCCAACTCCTAAAGAAGCATCAAGAAATGCAACTTCAAAGTGAAAAATATGAAATCTCTGTAAAAGAGCTCACAAGATGCCAGTGAGCATTCTGAAGAAGCTATACACCTGCCTGCAATATTTGCAGCTGCATAGCATCACTAGCCAGGAAGCAGCAAAACAGATTTTTGTGTTCCCTGACTCTGGCAATTACGTGTTTTGGAGTTTTACTTCGATATTTCTTTCAGTCCATATACCACTGTAAACATTACCTCACATCTCCTGGAATCCCTGAAAGCAAAGACAGAAACACCTTCAAGTCCCCAGAGCAGCTCTCTACCAGTGCAAACTTTTAAACCTGCTGCAGACCACTACTACCTCACATCCACGCTCTTGGTAGTTTCTGCCACGGTGAGTCCCTGTCTCTAATGAAGGAGATCATTCCCATGTCTTTGGTGTTCTCTGCTTGTGTAACTACCTACAAACAATGGTGTCCTTGTTTAAACTGAGCAGGAGACAAGCAGTGTGGAAGGCATGAACAGGGATGCCTCTCTTCAGCAGCACAAGTTACAAGCCAGTTCATCCTCTATGATGGGCCATCTGTTGGAACCAATGATGTCTGAAGAGTTTGCTGTAGTTGTGCAAGCCTCTGTGTTTTCCACATCCCAGATGAGCTTCCTGGGGATGGCACTCTCCTAAAGACTAACATTACAGTGAAAACAGAAGCAGTGCATCTGCAGTTTGCAGGTCTTCCCAAGTTGTGTGGTAAGTTTTAACTTCTAACTCTTTGAGTATCTAGAGCAGTAGATTATACATGCATATACCTCCTGGCATTTTCTTGCCCTTTATCAATTATTTTCTGATCAAAAGGCTATAGAATTAAGAGACAGAAAAGGTCAATTAAAATTGTACAGTCTATTTTCTGCATGTTTGAGTAATCTTAATGTTATTCTCCAAAGAAAACATCAAGTAACTCAAATTTCTGAAGATTTATTTTTATTTTTCTTATTAAATGGAGAGTTTTCAAAAGTTTCAGAATTTAAGTAATTTATGTGTCTTCATTAATTTAACCATTTTACTAATTGATAATAGAACTGTAAAATTGGGGTTTGCCTTAAAGTTTATGAATGATCCTTTAAATTTTCTTCAATCTGTTACTTACATTCTTTACACGTTTCAATTTTTTTCTTGCCTTTTTTTATTCCTTACTTTCTACAATAATATTAGTTCATTCCTATGTTGCCATTGAAGCAAACATAAATACATTACTTTAGAGTTTCAAGAAGATCTTCCTAGAGTCCTTTTCCTAGTTCAAGACATCCATTTTATTGAAAATTGAGATTACCAACTACATTTGAAGTCACTGACAGAGGTGAATATCTTCTGCTAAACAAAGGCAACAAGTGCTGTTTCAAACACCTCAGGTATCTGAGACATCAGCATGACAGAAATGTCCCAGGGACTGGAAGAGATCTGTATCTCGCTGGACACCAACAAGAGTGCAGCTGTAAAGGCATCAGAACTTTCAATGACAGCTCATGTCTGGGCAGTTGGCTCCTGCCCAATACTTCTTCAAATGAAACACCACCAATTAGGAGCCTAAACTACTCATTTCACATTGGAACAACAGCATAATGCAAGTTGCTAAGGTAATATTGTATTAAACACTTAGAAAGATTAAAAAGATATGTGACACCATATGTTTGAGTAGGCACTTTGTAATTCCAACTATATATGGAGGGAGAACTGCTTTTCTCAGGAAGGCAAGAACAGGATGTCTCAGAACTATTTCTCATTTGTGTATTTGTTGAATAATCAATATTACAGGTAAAATACATAAGAAATTGAACTATTTCTTACACCATACGCTGATTTCAAAGTCCAAACAACCTGTCAAACAAACAAGCTGAAATTGAAGCATCCATTTTTGAGCTACTACTGGTACAAATTGAACACAGTTGCTCAGTAAGAACAAGTCTACTACTGGTACATAAACCAAAATTCTTTTTCATCCATTCAGTTACAGATTGGGAAAAAAAAAAAAAAAAAGCTTCCTATATCATTTCCTTGTAGAGTGAGCACTAGTAAAACAAAGGAGAAAAGTGAAATTCAATGCATTATAATTTTCTGCCTTCCTCATGAGTTGCAATAGTCAATGCCTGTACCTACATTCTGTCTATTCACATTCACTTCTCCAAGCCCTGGCTGGGAAGAAGTAAGAACTGGAAATACCGTGTCAGCTCTGCACCACTGAAGAAATCCACTACCCATGGAAAAATTGTCCACCAGGATTTTTAGTTACTTATTTTTTGCCATACTTAGAGGTGTTTCATTCCCCAGGAGCAACACAAAGTCACTGGATCACAGTCATCAGTTAATCATGCCACAATATACCCAATACTTTTTAAAAATAGTGCAGGAAAAAATGTAATTCTTCTCATCTCTGCCTCCTCCGCAAAAAGTTCAGAACCAATAATCATCAGTCCCTCTTAAGACATTATAAAGAAAAGTTAAAAAGGCCAAACCTAGAGTTTTTCCTTTCCTGTCAAGTTAACACTGAAACTTTGATACAGTATTTATTTTTTCCTTATTTAATTTCTAGCAAGTGCCTACACTGGAGAAGAAAAGATTTGTAATATATATTCAACAAAAATTAATTCCTCAGGAAAACGGCTTATACCAGATGTCTGCGAGCTGTTAGCCACATATTGCCAGTTCAGCCTTTTGTTGTCATAAGCTGCACATAGTTCCTCCAAGTATCATTTGTTCCTTCTAATATCACCAACTAATCTGATTGAAAGACCAGACAGAAGGTTCCAAATTCCCAGATGAGGACTGCCTTGAGCTGCTAATAATTTTAACACCAGGAAAAAATAAAAAGGTCTCCTTGCATTAAGAGTGTTTTATTTTCCTTTTAAAAAGGTACCTCAGATCCGTGTCTTTCCACATACTCATTCAAATCACTTGCAAACATTCTTTCACATTTTCACAGTCTGCTGCCAAAATATGTAAGACCAACATCATCAAATTACTTCCCCCTCTTTTTGATTTTCAGACTCACACCTTTTTTGGCTAGTCTGATGGCTGAGTAAATTGCAAGGTGCTAAAACAATCAGATAAAACAAAACAGACCACTACCTCCTCTTACTGGCATATCCTGCTCTCCTTATGGAACTTTCATATTTGAATAATAATGGGGTTGGCTGTCTTTTAGCCATCGCTATTATAAAGCCAATGCACTTACAAGAATGGAATTAAATGGGAAAGAGAAAATATCTTGAACAAGCATAAACCTTCAACCAAATAGGGAGCCTGAGCTGAAACAGCACATCCAAAATGAACTTTCTCATGCAACTTTGTCTAAACTCCTATCATTTTCACTGAAGCATACACACTTCTCAGCTATATACAGTATCTAAAATACACTTACAGAAGGTTTTCAATTTTCAAGTTTCTTTACTGAATTAATTACTTATTAAAATGAAATACTAACATAAAAAGTGTACTTTTTTTTCTTTAACAAGTGTTCTTTTTCTTCCTTGCTATATTGCAGGACTTGAATATTTGATACTTCTAATCTGTCTCCATGGAACTAATGTCAAAGTATAGTGCAGTCTAATTTTAAAAAAATGAAATTATAGAAAATCTCCCTTCCCAAACTTTAGCAGCTGAGCACTGAGGACCATCATAGGAAGGCAAAATGTTAAAGGTTATTCTTCCCTTGCTATCTCTGAAAATGCAACAACATGTAAAATGTGTTATCTTTCCTATTAATGCAAAGTGAAATGCAGTTTTGCATGCTGTCTTATATAGATCTGCAAAACAGGAAATGATTGCTTGATGGGGACAATGGCAATCAGAAGAATCAACTATGTTATTATACAACATGGAAGTTATCTTGTATTTTAGATAGCTGCATTTGTTGGAGTTGAAGACATATTAATTGACCTGGAGGCCTGTCAGGAATTACATCATACCTAGAGAAATTCAGTATGATCAAAGATTATTTTTTGCAGTACATTTAAATTTCCAGTTACCCTACTTTCATGCTCTTTGTTCAAAGAGAAAACTTCACAGATCAGTTTGGATCTCCTTCTCCAAATTCTTTCAGTTTATGTTTTTCCACATACCTCTATAGTTCCATGTGCAGACAACCGAAAGGAAATAATAATTCTGTAATATTTACATTAAATCCAGAAATTGACAACACCTAACTTTAAAACAGTTCTAATCCTCCATTATTTGCAGTTCCAAGTCTCTCCTTTTCTGTTTGTAACCAAATTTACAAATGCTTTCAGAATGGTTGTCCTTCAAGGAACATATCATAACTTCCAGGTTCAAGAATGGTCCATCCCTACTTGTAGGAAGTCAGGTAAATGTGACAGGAGACCCATGCATATAAACAAGGAGCTACTGACTGAACTTAAACACAAAAAGGGACTGTGCAAGAGAGGGATGAAGGCTCAGATCATACAGGAAAAATGTATAAGTACTGAGTACACGAGGATGCAATTAGGAAAAACAAAGGCCACCTGAGGTCAAATCTAGTGAGGGACATAAAGGACAATAAGAAGGGTTCCTCAGGCCTACCAACAGCAAAAGGAGTAGAAGGGGAAAAAAGCTGGCCTGACACTGAATAGGGAATCCGGTGACAATGGACATGGGAAAAGGTACTTCACGTCAAATTTCACTGAAATGTGAGGGACAATAAAAAGAGTTTTTTCAAATATATTAATGGCAAAAGGCAGTGTAGAAATAACATCAGCCCATCCAGAGACTAGGATGGACACCTCACAAACAGGGACAGAGACAAGGTAGCAGTGTTAAAAACTTTCTTGGCCTCTGGTTTCAACACAGATGACAGACCAAGGGGTTCTCAGTGCCCTGAGCTAGAGGAACGTAACTGCAAGGATGATCAATTGAACTTGTACAGGATCCGCTGCTCCAGCTGCGTCCCTATAAATCTATGAGGCCTGATAGGATTCATCAAGAGTCTTCAAAGAGCTGACTGATGTCATCGCAAAATCTCTCTTGATGATTTTTGAATGGTCTTGGGCATCCAGAGAGGTCTCAAAAATATTTTTTTCAAAGGGGCAAAAGAATCTAGCATTCTGTTCTGCCACTCCAAAACATATTGATGCATAAAGATCTGAATAACTAATGGAACTTTAATAGTAACTATTTAGTGACTTTAATAGTAATTAAAAATCATCAAATGGTAATGATTTTGTGTTTTACACAGCTTGATGCCTTTCAATATTTTGCAAATGATCTGGAATTAAGTAAAAATGGATTCATTATTGGATTTGCAAATCCACCAAAGTCTGCAGAATATTAAGTAAGGTAGAGAGGGCAATTGTGCAGAGTGATCTGAAAATTAATTTAGTAAGCTGAACCCCGTTCTTATAGCGCATACCTTAATATAGTCAAATGTATGGTCATGGATATAGAAGCAAGGAATACCCCGCTGATCACCTGACATAAAGACTGTATTCAAGGAAAACAATTACTTCATCCTTTATGACGTCTTAATAACTGTCAAACAGCTGAACACAAACTCCCATCTCAGTTCTACCACAAAAAAGGCCCCTGTGAATATAGGCAAAGAGAATAGCAGCATGTAAGAATACCAAGATACGCTTTACCTCTTCGTGTCCTTGATAAGAACTACAATGAAGATACTGTAATTCTAATCTGTTAAATAATATATAGATTATTATATATATACATAGGAAGAGTAAAAGTGATTTAAACTGAACTAAGAATCACAATAAATTAATTCAGTAGTTCCATCAGTTTAGTTTACCAAAAGAAGATTAACTAGTGATTTCATTAGAGTGAACAACTATATGAACTAAAACAAACTGTTTAAAAGGCTGTTTAGTGCAGAAAAGTAAAAGCAGAACCCATAACTGATCACTAATGCTAAATAAATTCAAACAGAAGTATCGCTTCTTAACAAAAAGATAAAATATTGAATATTGATATATAAGAATACTGATACATAAGAAATGCTTTTACAGGTTTGAAATTTAGTTTGCCTACACTTCTGAAAGAGTATAATAAATTATGAGTTCTTAAGCTCTATAAGTGTAATGATCTAGGAGTTGTGCTACCTTGCCATCTTGAACTAAATGATCTAATTGTCCTTTCTAACACAAATACAATTACTTTGTCGAAATATCAAAATAGTCAAATTCAATTAAAGTGCAATTTATCCTTGCCAAAGCTTAGGTTCATTCTGAAGTCACCTGTGTGACATGGGTTAAATCTGAGGAAAAAAAAAAAGCAGGTAATCAGCATCCCCATGTTTCAGTGCCACAGTTTAAGGCAGAATTCTGACAGAAGCTGAATACTGACCAGCCATCTATTGTGGTATAAAACATTTTCTATGTTTATTCTACCTTTCCTGACTGCTCACTCAGAATTTGGTAATATACGTTTTGCAGTTTTACTGATCTGAAGAACATTTATAGACTCTGATTCCAGTCAGAACCACACAATTTTAACATTAATGCTATTAACCAGTACTAAAAATCCCATCAATACACTTACTTCAATTTATACGTTTCTTATTCCAATTTAGCAGGTCTAATTACATTTCAGTGAAAGTACCACATAATTCCTCTTACCCTCTACCTTGTCTCTACTATATGAAAGTGTCTGTGCAGAGGTGGACACTGTTCTACACTGCACTGAGTTCAGCAGCATGCAGATGGCCACAGTCCCTTCCCCCCGGCATGTAAGAGCTCAGGGTGCATACTAAAGCTCAGCCCCTCATTCTGCAAACGAGTGGGGAGCAGCTGATCACTGAGACAAAGAGCAGGGCTGAGAGAACAACGGATTTCTGCTTGGAGAATGAATATAAAAACCTGACCAAGCAAAATGAAAAAGACATCGTGACAGTTGCAGATAGGAACATGTTTGTTCTGTCCTCAATAATATGGAAAAGCAATGCTACTTTCATTTTGGGGCAAAATAAAATATTTCATTTTCTCTGACAAGAAACATTTTATTTTTACCACAGGAGTTGCTAAAGTAGCAAAGCAATGGAGCAGAGAGCTAGAGTTAGGCACAAAACCAAGGAGATGATTCTTTTTTCTACAGAAACTCTGGATTTACAACAGCCAACTCATTACATGCACGAACCTACTCAACAGCTCTCCACCCAAGGAGATCTGAACTCACTAACCACTCCTTGCAGAATGCCTGCAACACAAAGTCCTTGGTAATTCTGCTGAGATGTTCTGCAACTTTTCCTGTTTAAGCTATTCTGATCTGAAATATTCATTGGGACAATTAGAGAAAAGCATTCTGTATCTTCAGGTTTCTAATGTTCAGAGCCGAGCAACCTGGCAAAAGCACGTTTCATTTAATGTATGAGATCTGACTGATTGGCTAGAACTTACATGAGTTTCTAAAGCTATCTAACAACCATTTCCAAATATCTTTTGTAAAGGTAGTTTGAGGTATTTTCCCTGTATCTTCGTTTCCCAATAAAAAATTAACCCACTATCTAACACTGAGATTTCCTGTGATATCACACAGTGGTAAGTCATTGTTTCATTTCATTTTCAGAAAACGACACTCCAAAATAGTTGTAGAGGCTATAGGACTTGTTTCTAACCAGCAGGTCCCTCCTTACCCCAATGACACCCTACCCACTACAGCTAATTTCTAACATTTTTGTTGATCAAAATGGTTGTTTGAGTGACCGCTAATTCATCTCTTATTGAATGCATAGCAGATAACATCTACTTCTCTGCAGTACATGCTGATATAAAGAAATGCTATCTTTTCCAACACAATTCAGGTTATTTCTATTTCTCCACTACTAGCTGAATCATTCACATCTCTAACATCATAACACAGCATCGTTGTATGAATTATGGGTCTCTCCTGAACACCAAAATAGTGAGGTTTTCATTTTGCTCTGCCTGTATACACCTGCAGTTGGATTATAGCATTCTAACTCTGCAGACATGCATATTTTCAGTTCTCTGAGCTAAACAAAAAGGTGGTAGCAGACAGCAAACCAAGCTTTCCTCTGTCCATCTTTAGCTGGAATACTGTCAATTAGACCTCGAGTTCCTCTTCAAGTCAAGGAGGGGTCTTCCTATCTTCACAATCCTCTGGTGGAATAGCTGTACCCACACTTCATTGCAAACAGTCTAATCTCCCAACAGAAACTATTATTAAATTAAACAAGGACTAGCCCAAATGGATTTGATTTTGGTGACCTTTTTAGTGACAGCATGTTCAGGGAGCACTTTCTCAGAGGAGTGAAAGAACAGATGGGCAGTCAAGGCTAGCAACTCTGTTCACTTTCCTGCATGGGATATTTTTTCCACCCGGGCTCCCCAGGTGAATTTTCCCGCTTTATTTTTTTGCCTGTAGTTTTAATACATTTCTAAGGTATTATTCTACTTGTACTCTTATGGTGCAAGCCCTAATAGCATCAATATCACTGTTTATCTGAAGTCTTTTTAAAGCATGATTGACTCTTCCAGGGGATGACATTAAATGAGACAGTGCATACCTTTCCTTCACTCACTTTAGCTTAGGGTTCTGTCTCTTTCGAAAGCCTCCTTTCTGTAGCAAAACATTTCTAGAGTTTTGCCCTAAATCAAAAGAAAAGGTTCAGTATATATGCCTTAGCGCTCCAGGACTAACTGTCTATCCAGGACTAACCCCAGGATTAACATTCTATCACTCCTCACTGTGAAATTCATTGGACGACTAACACAGCACTCTGAAGAAACATTTTTCAAACAGACTGCTGAAAACATACAGATTTTTATAGAGCACCTCCTTCCCCTGGGATGCTTGCCAGATGTCTATCACTTCAAGAAAAATTTAAAAAACAAACAAACAAATAACAAGACACTGAGCATCAAGCACTACCTATCGGATATCTCCAACTGCAGAAGTGAAAATATTCCTCTTTTTACATAAATAGTTACTAAGGATGTATGAATTCAGAAAACACTTTATTGTATGAGGGATTTTTTTCCACTCTTACAGAGAACAGCACCTGCACCCACTCTATGGATCACTTCCTCAAGCCCTTCAGAGCAACAGGCATATCATAACCTGCTGCTGGGCACACATTATGAAAGAATCGAGGGAATGTAGCTATTTGTGCTACTTCCTTTCTTTTTCCAGGATGAAACCCTCAAATATTTCTTCAAATTCCCTCATTCTTCCAGTAATTACTCCCTCCTGTTGAAAAGGGTTTGCCATTATTTTACCATAATAAAGATTTTTTTCATGCTGAGCCCTTGACATATTTTACCATTGGTTTTGTATTTTCATATTGCTTTTGCTCACATAGAATTCTATTCACCACATTCCTTTAGGATATTATGTTCATAAGCCTTTGCCCTGAAGTGTATCCATCTTACTTTGGCTACCTCTATCTTCTGTTTCAATGCTTGTCCTTGGCCTCATTGTGGTTTCTGTGCTGGGGCTCAATTCAACTCACACAAACAAAGAAACAAACAAAAAACATTTAAAATTAATATTATAATATTATCCATTTTCTTTATCAGGGACTTTTTAAATCTAGGAGTGCTGTTATCATACTTGCATATGTTTTGAGGTCTTGCAAGGTCTTGCAAAGTGATACAATTCCACCACAATTTTTCTCTCTCTCTAAATTGTGTGCACATTTTTTTGTCTTCCAGAATGTGCCACATAATGATCATCTCCACGTTCTTTTTGGGGATACCAACATTGTTACGTACATTTTCTTTCATCCATGCAGTATTTTGGATCCCCCATCACGATGGCAGGAGCAGAGGACAACATATGCACTCCACTTACATATGCCTAAACCTGCATCCTTCATAATAAAAAGTCACTTTTGACCAGTGTTAAAGCTGGGCTACACAGTAGCCTCTTTTTTGATATTTTGCTCTCAAGTATTGCCATATATTAAACACACAACAGGGAAAGAAGAGAAGAGGAAAGAAAAAAAAGGAAAGGGGAAATGGAAGAGAAAGATGAGAAGGGAGGGAAGGGGAGGGGAGAGGAAAAAGGAAAAGAAGAGAAGAGAAAGAGAAGAGAAAGAGAAGAGAAAGAGGAGAGGGGAGCGGAGGGGAGGGGAATAAAGAAAGAAAAGAAAAAAAAGAAAGAAAAGAAAGAAAATAAGAAAGAAAAGAAAGAAAAGGAAGAAAAGATAGAAAAAAAAAAGAGGAGAATGGCTCTTCAGCCACATCATATGGGCAAATAAGTTCATTTTTTTATATTTTCTTGTATCTTCTTTTCAAAAATGAAACTCAGATACTTTATTCTTACATCATCCCAATCTCTTTTTTTTTCCTTTCAAACGCTTTTTCTCATTTGATAATATTCTTTTTAATTTGAAAAACGAGCATTCCATACTATATTCACAATGATTGTACATGATGAATTTGCAAAGTGGCATAATGAGGTTCTGATTTGTTCTCTGTTCCTTTCACAATAATTCATAATATTCCATCTTATTTTTGACTGTCAGTCAGCACGGCTCTCCTGTTTCCATAAGGCTATCTATTACCACTCAGAATGAGATTTAGGGTTGTAATCTTCAACCCACAACCCATCCAAGAATATGTAAAATTAGGACCATTCTTTCCTTGCTCCCCTCCTGCCAAGGGCATCATTATCTATTAATCTACATTGAATTTAATCAGCTGTTTTATCATAACATTCTTGGATTGCTTTGCAGCTCTTTATCATCAGTAGATGGTATCATCAGAAAACTTTGTTGCCTAAGTATTCTTCCTTTTTCTGATCATTTATGAATATGCTAATGAGTATATGGCAGCACAGAATAGTAGACTACATTGGCAAATTCCTTCCACTGTGACAGATTGTTTTGCCCATTTCCTCCTTTACCTTAGTTTATAATCCACTACTGGTCCATATGAGAATCTTCCCTGTTATCCCGTGGTCTCTTAGTTCTTAGATTTTTGCAAGAAATCTTGATATACTGTTTTGGGAAATACATTGACTAAATCCAGAAAACACTGACAGACTTGATTTTTGTTGTTGTTGTTGTTAAACAGCAGATGAAGGCTTATTGCAATGACCTGTTTTCTACTTGTCCATCTAATTCTGATACCCTTCAAAAAAGTTTGTTCTAGCTTATCTAACACTGACTTTACTGGCATATAGTAATGTTTGAGCTGTTTCATCTCCAAGTTTCTTTAGAGCTCCTGAGTGCATGCTATCTCTGTCTATAGATTCCTCCTTGTCCTTTTTGTCCATTTGCTCAGAGGTCTCATCCATCAATAAATAGATTTGAGAAAGATACATCAATAAATAGGTTTTATAAAGATCCTTCAATATTCCCCCCTCAAAAAGCTTTACCATTTGAAAAATCCCCCCCAGTTCTTCTTAAATGTACACACATTTGAAAAAAAAAATCACAAGAAAATTTAAATTTTCAGCTATATTGTCTCCTTTTTCATAAGTTAATCACCTCTTGGACTTACGGGTCTCCAGAAAGTTTATTTTTTTAACATGCACAGAAAAATGATTTGTTATTCATGTCTGTGCTTATAATTCTTTCCCAAACACTTTTTTTTTTTACTCATGTTCTTTACCCATAGCATCCTTCTTTTGGTATTCAAAGACTTCCCTCTGCAACACACACAGGCAATCAAGTCATAAATATGTTTTGAGTTTATAAATAAAGTACCATGCAGTCATATATGTACTAAACAAAAAGTCTTGTAGAGTAGCAGAGACACAAGTTATCCCTACCTCATTTAATAGTACAATAGCATACACAATATGTAGTATCTTTACCAAGAGATATTATGAAGTTTCAAGGCACAAGCAGTAACGTACAGGGCAATGATTATGTCATCTTTGAGAACAGCAGGTAATTTGGGGTCAATTCAACCTACACAAGTAGTTCAGTAAACAAACATTTGAAAAAAAAAAAAAGAGTGCATGCCAGATGAGAGACCAAGTCTTCTGGTCACAACTCCAAGAAGGGATGGTTAGGTAAAGGTAAATAAATTTCAATAAAGGATGACAGTTATCCCTGAAGTGTACTAGGGTAAAGATACAATCTAATGAAAGAGTGGGATTTCCATTATCCTTCAGTGGACACCTTGGAAATGTACATGCAATGGGCTCATAAAGGCTCAGAATTCAACTGATGACATTAGAGCCAATTTGCCTTTTGCAACAGAGGGGAAGAGAGGAGCCTCTCTATGAAACCTTCAGTTGTATACCACAACAAGAGAAGGTGGAAAACTGCTAGCTGAGGATGTCTGCCCACAAAAAAAACCCACAAGGTGATATCGAAGGACTAGACTAACTTTTGAATATGAAGCAGAATAGAGAGGGAGGTTTGATGCCCCAAAGAAATAAAAAAAAAAAAAAAAGGAAAAAATAAGGGTAGAAGGAAGGAAGAAAATGGATGCCAGCTCTGAAATAAGACAACAAGAATATCAGCCATTGGAAACTGAAGGAGAACCAAGGCAGTACACAGAAACACTTAAAGAAAATAGAAGGGACAGAATTCCACACAGAAATAAAAATGGCAGTCAAAAGAAAAGGTTGGAGATTCACAGCATCATGTGGAAAAGCAGGTCTGTGTGATCACAGCCTCCTTAATAGTTACTAACAGTCTGCTCATGGAGGGGGATCAAAAAATCCAAAATGGAATCATGTCTGTTAGGTCCAACTGGCAGGTGGACCAAGAACTAGGAAACATCACAAGAAAGCTGAAAAACAATTACAACCCCCCAAAAGCAATACTCTGCCCAATTCCCACTGGAAAAAAAATTATCAAGAACTAACTGTTTCAGGGAATACTTGCAAACAAGTAGATATTTGTGTGAACTTCAGGGACATCAAGTCACCAGAGAATAGACTAACCAATACCTAAATAATGAGTGGTAAGAAGTCTGTGTAGTATTTGCCTGTTAAGGCACATTTATTGAAAGAAGTCATTTTTCAAGAGGCGAATTTGACTTGAACGCCCAAGAGAATAGCTACCTAGGATCAAAGCTGACACAACAGATAAGAACAGCTTTAAAATGAAAAAGAATAGATCTCCAAACACAACTGGAAAGACAAAACATAAGGTAGATGAGAATCCTGACATGGATTAAAAAAAAAAAAAACTGTGGTAGCAAGAGAACATATGGCAAATAAAAAGAATTAAGACTGTGAACTGCAATCGGGTAACAGAAGATGACATGCCTCAGTCTGCTCTATGTAAGCAACAGAGGAGGAAACAACTTGGGTGTATAAACAACTCTTAAGAGTTTTCTCAATACAGTGGAAGATCTTGAATTACATTTATAGGATGTGAAAATGAATGTTAAGGAGAAAACAGAAGTTTGATAACATAAAATTATATAGATAGAGAAGGACAAATACCACTCAGGAAAGATGATTCTAAAGATGACAGCATTGGGACATGCAAAGAGTTATATAGCATAGGGGTTTTTTTATAAGTCAGTGTTTAAATATAAAGAGTTCCTGCTGGAATCAAGATGAAAGTTTATGAGATTCATGGTCAAATATAAACTGAGAAAATGACCACTGCAACATAACTGGAAAGAGAAATACTATTGGCTATTGTGACAATATCTATTGTGACAGGAGACAAACTTCCTGACGAAGATTGCAACTGACTATAGTAAGTAACAACAGCTAATGATACAACACTATTGTATGTTACAGCCAGCAAACCTGCATAGCAAATAGCCAGAGCTAAGAAAAACTTACATCATTTAAATTTTAGTCTACCATGTAATGAAGACTTAAACAGTTTAACATTGAAAGCTGATTCAGTATAAATTAAATCAAAGAACTGGAATAATATTTTCATAACTCAATTATCAACGTCGTAAGCATAAACTTCAGTAAATCTAGGGGCCTCTTCAGGGGACCCACATGAAGGAATTTAGAGACTGAAATATCTTTATGTCAAAGATAGTAGCACACTTAGGAAACTGAATTCCAGACACCTGGAGCAGTCTCCAGATCTGATTCAATTAAGAAACATCAAAAAGTAGGCTACTAGCTACAAATGAAGAGGAAAAAAATGCAGCAAGGATTATGAGGGTCATTTAACCGCAATAACAACATGGAAATTGAATGGAACTTACCAAGTTTTTTCCTGACACAGTACAGCAAAACAGAGCCAAAAATAAAAAATTAACAAACAAACAAACAAACAAATAAATAAATAAATAAAGATAGATCATAATTTGGTGAGTTTGAACAAAGAACAATGATGGTATAAATTGGGCCAGAAGCCAAATTAGTACTTTTGCACCTGTTTTCAAACAGATTTGATGACTAAGTATGAAAATCAGCTTTGACAACAAGAGGAATACAGAACAGAAAAACTATCACAAATGAGGTAGAAGTACCAAAAATTCAAAGCACTATTTACTCAACTGGTACAGAGTGAAACTTCTTTCCAGTGTTACTAGCAAATATGATAATAAGGACACTGCAACCTCTCCCCTTGTTTCCTCATCAGAGGACAATGTTGTTGACAGAGCACAAGAACACGTTGGAAAAAGACTCAAAAGCTTGAGCTTTGACTTTTAAGGCAGCACAGATTATCAGATCCTTGCCTTTGCATGAAGATAGTTCTGGCAACTTTTTGCCGTTCCATAAACTGAAAGAGGAATGGGACATGCCAGACCATACTAGCTGTGGCTTTCCACCGCTATATGGAAAGAGGAATGTGAAAATCCTGGGGATCTTGAGAATACAGCAGCTTTCAGAGTCACCTTTCACTCAGGCTTTGACCCATGCATGCTTCAAACCTAGGTCATATTGTTGAGAAATTAATTTACTACAATCTGCACTATCACTTAGCAGTGATCTTCAGGTAACTCTTTAAAAGTAGTATGTTTGATTTTTATGTACAATGGGTATGTTACAAATTACTTAGAATGATTTTTTTGTTTTAGATCTTGATTCTGCCAAGAAGACAAAACTAGGCAAAACAAGCACATCAGTCAGTGATAAATATTTATTTGAGTTATATTTTATCTCAAAAGAGAGAATGACCATTTCTGCAGTCAATTTTCAGAGTGACTTTTTTATCTGCGTCACCAGTTAGAGTAACACAAAGAAATACATTTTCTGATCTCCCTTGAAAAAGTCACTTCAGCCCTTGATCCAGAAACTAAAGGTGTGCTGCTGCAAATTGGGAAGTCCCGCATACCTGCCTTGTCTTTAGCAGTGCCTACGTACAACTCACCTTGTCCAATCATTATCACAGCCGCAATGTGAGGTCAGGGTCTGATCTTCTTGGTTTTCTCCTCCCAGGTTACTATTCCCAAAGGTGGCTACACAGATTCAGCTCATAGCATTGCTAGATGAAAACTTTTGCCAGCACAGGGGATGGGACAGAACTGTAGGCAAGAGAAGGCTGGGGTGTAAGAGACAAGACCACATCTAGTATCAGCAGCATGTACTTCAGTCATCTAAGAGTGATTATAGATGCTTCTCACTCTAAGATACTTTGTGACACTTTTCACAACCACACCATTAGATTCGTGTCTCAGTAATTACTATATTAATAGCTATTTAATCTTTAGTTCATGCAATCAAAAAAAGATTCTTATCACCCACAAAGTCGTTTTGTACTGCCAAAGACAAAAAAGCAGTTTCAGCACTTCTCTCAAAGCACAAGGAGACATTCAGTAGCTGCAGACTACGGTGGGATTGCTGGATTCACATGTAGCCTGTCACATTCTCCACTGTTCTGCAAGTAACAGAATCATCTCTGGGGTACACTGTGACTCGTGTGTGCAACAACAGATGATGACCAACAGAATCAGCTCCAGGTGATGAATCCATTGGCATCAGGACTGAGACACACAAGTGAGTATGCATGTGCACACACATACATACATCATAAAATAACCCTTATATAGCAGTACGTAACCATTGTATTTCTACAGTACCTCTGTCTTTTCCCTACACATGTATTTAAGGAATTATGTTCTCCTTATCAATAAAACTCCATTAAAAGGACCTTTGTTGCATGCCTATGTGTGTATATACAAAATACATATATATGCTGTATATCCATTCAGTAGCTCTGCACAGGGGTCTTTACGTCACATATACATATACACAATCCCTGTATTTTTGTCCAAAATGTTACCTAAACATCTCCTAGTTTAGCAGAGAATAAAAATCTTATTCAAAGTTTTTAAACCTCTAAGAAAGTATGATTCTGTTACGAAAAAATAGCTCTGAACTGCTGATTTTTAATACTACAAAAATAAGACTTTTATCTAATTTCCATAGTTGTGAGAGATTGAAATGTTAATGGTTAATGACTCAAACAATTGGCCATTTGAAAATGCAGCAGAGTGCTTTGCTGAGGCCAGGTTTGCACCCCACAACTGAAAGGGAGGAGGAGAGTTTTCTGCGTGTGATGACAAAACCTCTGGTTTGCATAGGACAGCAGTGATGCACAC
Organism: Empidonax traillii; assembly: GCF_003031625.1. Taxonomy (NCBI): domain Eukaryota; kingdom Metazoa; phylum Chordata; class Aves; order Passeriformes; family Tyrannidae; genus Empidonax; species Empidonax traillii. The sequence goes on from NW_020955707.1 coordinate 189,999, forward strand.
CCACCACTGGGGAATGATCAGGACAAAACGACCTTTGTTTATGCAACAAGCTTTACTTTGAGCCAGGTAAAGGAGAAGACCTATAAGACGCAAATCCTGATAAGTGGGATAATGACTTTTATCATGTAAACGTCCTCCCTTAAAGGACTGGCTCAGGAGTCAAACTGCTCCCCCCAGGGAAGCACCAGGACATTCACACATAGGCCTGAAGGTATTCATCCCTTCTGATAGGGCATAACTGGCTCAACTATGCTGAAGTGTGAGGCAGCTATCATATATTAGAAGGGGTCATAAACCATCAAAGACCCCCAAAGAAGTCCCAGACTCATTTCTGGGGCCTCCCAACAGAGGGCTGTGCCTGATCCACAGTGTTGCAGCTTCCAGTGTAGAACGTCCATCCAGGAGAGGTACCTGGGCATTTCCACCTGAACTGAATGTATATGGAACCAATTGAATTCTGTGTTTTAGGGGATTCCCCACCCCCAACTGATCAAGACTGCAACCATCATTTCGACCAACCAGGTCTCGTCGCTGGGTCCAGGGGTGGTGACAACTTTCCTTTCCACTGTCTAATCTTATCCTTTATTTATCTTTCTTTCTTTTGCTTATGTGCTTTCTTAAGTGACATTTTTATACTTTTATATTGCTATATTACTATAGTTAATAATAACCAAACCAGCTACATACTTCCTTTCTATTACAACCAAATTGTTCTAAAATAAACCATATATATATATATATATATCTACACACACACCAGTCATTCAGTGTCGTTTCACTCTAATCCACCCCAAGGGACCTATTACCAAGAACCTCAGTTACTCTCGCCTTCAGGGGTGGGTTGTAACAATAGTGGGCAACATTGCCTAGAAAAAAAAAAAATTACTACTTTAATGACTACTACATTTGATATGATTTTAACTAAACAGATCAGCAGTTTCAGACTAGAATTAGAATTACTGTATTGCCTTAAGCTTAGTATAGACACTGATATTTTGCCCAGTTTTCAAGGATAACAAGTTAAACAAATAGCCCAAGTAAAGTCTATAATTCAGTAACTATCTTTAGACTAGCAACTACTAGAAGCAAATCTGTCAAGAGATACCTTATTTAAATCAATGCACATGTAAACTCAGAAAAATAACACGTTGGTGGGAACAGGCTGCATAAAATGGCTCAAGAATTTACTTGAATATCCTCATCCCTTTTTGCCCCCACTGTGAGAATTATTTTATTTTGCTTCCTCAGGTAGAAACAGCAAAAGCCTACATAAACCCTTGCCATTCCTGCACACACCCCCTCACCTCCTGCAGTGTAAAATCCTCTGGTGTGGGAGCTGTATATCTTCAGGTGCAGGAGAGCAAGCTTCACAGAATTTAATTACAGGTGGGAAACTGGAATAACTTTGTAGGACAGGAAGCTATGTCACTCTCCAGTGACAGAACAGCAGAAGACAAAATTACTTCAAATATCAACACAAATTTCACTTCAGCTGCCAACACGGAGTTCACACACAACGCCAAGAGCAATCACCCCATCCCGAGTCTGGCTGTTGATTACAGCAGGTAGTTCTGCAGTTATCCTGGGAGGAGGTACCTCAGGCTTAGCCAATTTGGCAGTATCTACCTTATCTTAACTGTCTCTAAACTGTACGTGCCTCATTCCATGATGAGATTCCCATTTCTTTCTCACTGGACTGCATTGAATTAGCTACCTCTTGCAGATGGTCATTTTAGTGAAGACTGATAACAAAAAACACATTAGTGACATACGCCTCCTAGGTGTTATTTGTCCAAAGTAACCAAATTTGCCTCTCCACAGAATGGCAATTTGACTTTCCTCTTACTGCTAGAGCATGCAGACAATTATTTCCTGCTACCTGTGCAACTTGTTTCTATTTTATGCCATTATCTTCACAGTTTTGCTGTGCTTCTCAGAACAGAGTAACCTGATCTTTTCTCTTCCTTTCTATGACTTTCTTTCACCTGCGGTAAATGAAGAACAATTTCAAAAAGCTGCAATCTTACTGTTTCTTATTTTTCACACAGAATGGAAAATTAGGCATGTCCTTACTGCTCAAGTATTTATGGAATATCTGCCCCCCTTCAGCAGATTTTACATGGCATCATTCTACAATTCACTAGCAAAAATTCCCATGCAGCTGATCATCCTGATTTGGTAGCTTGTTATAAACTCTCATTATTATTATAGTGGTCTTTGGTTCCCTCACACCCCATTACTAAGAAAATCTGAGTGGGCTTAACTGGCAGTTTTTAATATTTGTACTCCTGTTTCCCCAGACAAAACTCCCTATTAATTTCTCTGTCATGTCACATCACCTCTCTTCTATTCCAGCTAAATCATTATTTTGATGTATTAATAAAATATATTAAGACTTCGCATTTCCTTCTGCTTATTCCTTTTTATCACGGTCATACAAGAGTTCCATCAGAATGAGCCAACCATCTACACAGTATTGAATAACCCCATACCTTCTAGTCCTTATCCTAGTCCAAGACTGCTGTATATGAGGTTAGGTTTTCTTTATCATCCTTCACTTTTATAGAAAACCACCTTATTACTACATTAGTAAAGTAGCAAGTTCAATAGTAATAACACACATTTGCCATTTTTCCTTAGGAGTGCTCTATCCTATGGTCATGATATTGTCTGTTCTGTGACCACAGGTTTATGCCCAGGATATCTGTGTTTACGTGAACTTTAACTGGAATATCTAATCCACTCACTCTACTCTTAAATGCCAAGAGTCACTTTTGATCCAGTCAGGATCATTTCTAGCACACATAGCTACGTAGGTGGGTAATACTGTGTGGCCTCAGTGAATCTCAGAAAGCTTTAAGTATTGTATCTGATTTGGGATTTAAAGAGACCACACATGCCCTGGACTGTAATTTGAAGAGATTTTCTCCCGAGACTGATGGAGAGAGCATATCTCACAGAATGGTTTGAGTTGGAAGGGACCTTAAAGATCACCTAGTTCAAACCCTCCTCCCATAGCCCCATCCAACTGGGCCCTGAACACTTTCAGGGATTAGGCATCCACAGCTTCTCTGAGCAACCTGTCAAATGCAGACAGTGTCTTAAGTCACAGAGATTCCTTATAGTCCTGAAAAGTGAAAATACTCCTTAAACTTACCCAACACTCAGTGATGCGTTTTCTTCTATTTTTATAAAACTCAGATTTTCTGTATAAGCCATTGATCTTGTTAGCCTTTTTGTTTATTTCAAGACCATCCAAGCTCATGCATGCAAATATCCGTTTTGAAACCCAAGGAGGCCAACACAGATGGTTTTAACCATGTCAGTGTCAAGTCACATTCAAATGGATTTCCTACTCCAAACACAAAAGCAGCTATTTTTAAAAACTGTAAAACTGCACACATCTGGGAACTCTTACAGTACTAGTAATCCCTATATAGTACATGTTGTCATCACTAGCAGGAATTCTCTCTTCCTTGACCACAGGCCAAAAGAACACAGCTTCTTTTTGAAGTAGCTCTGGTTTATTTGGGCCTTATTTCAGATTTTTTGCCATATACTTGTCACAGATTATTAGTAATGTTTCAATTCCAGAGGTTTCTACTATGAAATGCAGTCATCGTACCATGCTAAAAATACAGAGACATATGCCACACTATCCTACCTGTTTCAGCTCTTGCTAAAGAAACTAACTGCAGTGAGTAGTGGGATAGTGAACATTCATGCTTCTTGATAGATTTTCAATAACCTCCAACCTTTCTTTTCTCATGGGTTTACTTGGTTAGATGGCTACCAAGTGGTACAGTGTTCTTCAGAAAACAGCTTATGTTACCCCCATCCATTACATCTATTTTGGCTTTTTTGTTCCTTTAAAAAATACTAGCGATGTTGTAGAAAAAGAGTTTCTCGTTCCCCTTCATGCCTTTTTTCTAGTCCCACTTTTAACACATCCACAGTTTCATGCTATACAGCAGCCTTCCCCTTTGTTGAGTATTTGCTAGTTTTGAGGTTTATTTGGCAAAACTGTCAGGGAGTTGTTTCTGTTTCAAGGAATTCTGCTAATTTCATCCCATTAAGAAAGTTTCAAGACAAGACTCAACAAATTCCTCTGCTTCAGTGAGCTCCCGCTCATTATATCTAGTCACCATTATGGTTTCTATCCCTGGAGCCAGGAAACAGTTCACTAAAAAAAACACAACTGTGAAAGCTTACTGCTTTCTTGTAATTTGCCTCACCTAGCCCACACCTGCATGAGGAACTTACATGGATAAAATTTTAGGATGTTTTCCCTGACACTTATTAAGAAGTTATTTATCATATAGGAATACTAGCCAACTATTATTTCAACCCTTTTATTTTTTCCTTCCAACTCTCTTTGTCAAATTTCAGAGGTCAAATAACCATGCTCAGTTATCTCAGTTTTGGATAAATGCACATTATCAACCATAACCCAGTTGATTTTAATGAGTTAGAAGGATTGACCTTGTGTTAGGAAGTAGCAAGGGCCAGTTGCTCCCTAAGGGAAGGTAAGCCACAGGCCAAGGATGACTCAGTGCAGGCAGTGCCTGTGCTGACCAGGGCACAGTCCCACATCTGAACACAGTACACAGATCAGACTACTTACTGGTAGTCTGGTAACAGGGCCCTCCAAAAGTCCCAGCGAAGGCAAAACGATGAACCAGGTCCAGAGATCACACAGGCTCTCCAGCCAGGAACAAAAGGAGAGAGAAATAAGGTTACAACACAGGTCCAAAGTCAACCTAGAAAAAAAGACAAAACAGAAGACAGGCGATAAAGTACATCTGAAAGAACACAAGCTACCTATAACCCAGGTCTGAGGTCTCTCCAGGAGTTAGGGGCACATCAGAAGTCCTAAGCTAGAGCTGAAATGGCGCTTCTTGGTCTGCGGGCAGGGTTGTGGACAGAGGCCCCATGTGAGGCTGGTTACAGAAGTTAAAGCCTATTGGTGCTCTCAGAGCCCTCATATTTTGCAGCTTCTATTTATTTCCTACATGCTTACTCCTTGAATTTCATTTTTACAATATCTATTAACAGTTTTCCTTTCCTAGAGTCACCATGCCAGTGCACTTCACAGTCAATCCTCTGTCACTGCTCTCCAGCTGCCTAAACTAAAATTTTAGGGTTGCTCTTGAAGTTTATTTGCTCCTTCTATTTTATATCCTGCAATTTCTCTGAAAACTAAATGACTTTTCATATGTGAAAAGTCATGACTCGTGACTGTCAGCTCTACCCAAACGTATAGACGTGTTTCTTGTGTCCAGATCATTGTTTTCTTTTTTGTTTTGTTTTCCACATAAGACCGAACAACTGAATTTGAGGGGGTTCCCTTGATTTTTTATTACTGCAAAAACATCAGCAGTAGTACTTGGACATGCTTCTCTTGGGCCTGTTTCAGAAGGGTACCTCACAGACTTTTGCAAGATCTGGGGAGCCCAGAGTCTTTCAAAGGTTGTGATCTACTCGGCTGGACAAGCTATTTGATATGAAAACATCTAATTCCTCCAGCTCCAGTCATTACACTCACTTTTTCTGACCTTCCTTCAAAATGGGATATTTAGAAAAACGAACTATGATGGTTTTTCTCAGTCTTTTACTAGACTGACTTTCTGACTTTTCAAGGCCTTCAAACCCAGTAACATGGATATTACAGGTGTCTTTTGTAACTTGGGCACAGTCCCACATCCCAATAACTAGTTTCTTCTAAGGCCTGTAGCTCCTTCATTTCTTTAGTGGTGTGATTTGATTGCTCTCTAAGTCCAAACTGAAGCTCCCTTCTGGTCAGTGGCACTACATTTGCCATTTGCTACCATGACTTGCTCCAGCTTGGTCCCACAGGAATAGAGATTATCATTTTGCTCCTTGGAAACTGAATCCTGTTTCAAGCACCTGCACAGGATCTTCTCACTAAGAAGCTGAAACAATTTCTTTGTTTCATTAGGAATAAATGTGTAAAGTAAAATGACATGAATTAACATCTTTTTATCACCGGTATAAGTCTCTTACAGACCTTAGTTGCAAATATTTATGCAAAGCTAGTGCTCCCTTTCTAGTTTATGGCAATTGCCCAACTTCTCTTTCACCTCTCTTTCTTTGCCTCACTCTCAGACAATTCAGCAAGCCAGGTATCTTCACCTGCATTTTCTTGGCCTTTGACTTGCACTTGAATCTCAGATTTAGGGATGCCATTGCATAAGAATTTAAGCCACTGATACGTCTCCTACATTCATGTTTGGAAACAAAAATGTCAGTAAAGCTCCATCTGATGCACTACAATCATTTAGTAGCAAATAAAGATAGCAATCACCTAACTTAATAGATTCACTGTTGTGAATCTATTCATAAGGCCCAGACTAACATTTTAATATTTCCACAACTGATGTTCATAGTATGAAAACACAGAACCATAGAGTGGTTTTGCGATGGAAGTGACATTCAAGAGCATGTCGTTCCAATCCCCCTGCCATGGGAACTGGGTCACCTTCCACTAGGCAAGGCTGCTCAAAACCTCATCTGACCTGGCCGCAAACACTCCCAGGGCATCCACAGCTTCTTTGGATAACTCGTTGCAGTGTCTCATCACCCTTACAGTAAAGAATTTCTTCCCAATATCTAATGTAAAACTCTCCTGTTTTAAACTCTTCCCCCTTGTCCTATCGCTATTTTACGGTGTAAGAAGTCACCCTCCCTCTTTTTTTAAGCCCCTTTAGGGGTGTCACTTCCAGGTGAAAAACCGAGCTGTGCTTGCAACTCCTGAACGCCACTACTCCAGGCAACTCGTGCCTTTATAACGCTCATTTCCAGAGGTGCCAGAGAATCTTCATGTCTCCTCCCTCCCCACAGAAACCTCCAGGACAAGTCCACTTCTCAGGGCTACAGAGCCACCACTAGTGCTGCCTGGCGGGCGGCGTTGATAGCCCAAGGATTTTTTTTACTCGTGGATTAATTCACGGCGGGCAGGTGGGCTCCAGGGTCAGCGCCAGCTTCCCTCGCTCCCCCCTCCGCTCACCCCGGGCGCTGCCGCGGGCAGGCGGCGCCGGCGGGAGCCGCTCCTGGCCCCACTCCCGGCCCCCGGCGGCCAGCGGAGGGCGCCCGCCCCGCTTCCCGCCCGCCAGCCGAGGCCGTGGGGCCGCGGGCAGCGGCGTGGGCGATGGGTGGGTGTGCGGGCATCCCACGCCCGGCCCGTCTCGTCCCGCCGGCCGAGCCGCCACCGCCGCCACCGCCGGGCAGAAAGGGCCGAGGGACGCGGCGTGTCACCTCCCCGGGGCGCTGGGGAGAGGGGCTCGGAGCACGGCTGCCTTGGGCTGCCCGAGAGGCAGCGAGCCTCGCCCCGGCTGCTCGGCAGAGGCGAGCATCGTCCGCGGCGTGGGGATAACGCTTCTCCTTTTTTTTTTTTCTTTTTCTTTTTCTTTTTTTTTTTTAACCAAAAATACCCCCTCCGCGTTATTTGGTAATTTAATGGCATGCGATTTAAATCAATATAAAATTCAAATACTTTTGTGCCACCTGTTGGATTTTGCTACTAATTACATGTAGCTGGAAGCACACTGCTGTGTGCAGCCTGGGAAGTGTTGGCTTTAGTGTGTTACAGGCTGCCCTTACGAAAATTCTACTTTGTTTGCTGTTTAGAAATATTCTCTCTCTGGGCAGGCAGATAGAGCTGTTTTTTCCTCATAAAAAAATCTAACCTATAAATTACAGACTACATTCAATGGAGACTCATTGTAATGCGGGGCTGGAGTCAGAGTTCCTGTGATAATGCAGTAATAATTGTTTGGGAAGGTTTGTAATAGAGGAACTCCAGCCTAAAGGCCTTGGAGGCAGAAATGGCTGATTCTAGGCACACAAAGCCATAAATGCACCTGGCAGTATCCATGGTTCAGAAAAGGGAGGAGTACTGCAGGCCTGCAAATACACAAACAAATACCAGCACTACTACTTAGTCTATCAATCATGGGCAGTCATACAACACAAAGCACGCCAAGTGTTATACAGCTGAGACTCTCTCAAAAAATAATTTTGTCTGACCCCTCTTCAACAGCTGTCAAGTCACAATGCCACAACACATTGTATAAAAATAACCTGATTTCATTTCACAATTCAATGGCCAGATTTGTTTATTTTATAGTAATATTTCTTAGAATGACCAGGTATAAATGAATTGCAAATAAAACCACATTCCTATAAGAATCTGCAAATTAACCAACGATTTTATCTGGATTTCACTAGAATGGGAAATTATTGACCTGTGGGTTATCAGCTATCTTACTTGTTATTCCTTATCTGTATGTAATCATGCCACAAATACCTTACTGTTCTTTCAGATCAGGAGGTGTAGAAGCAGGTAAATAAATGCAAGTGCCTGGAGAAGGAGTGGCTACTCTTTCTCCTTCCCAACTGTAACTGCTAAACTGAATGTGGGAGGTCTCCATGATGGCACTTTTATACAGTGACAGGTGAAGGGCCCATTGCTGCTTATCATGAAATAGTGGGTTACAACCATCTCTTCCATGGATGGGAAAGTACACTGGAACTAAGAAATGTTCTTCCATGGCAGCAGCAGAAATAAGTAAAGCCCCAAAATTGCTTTGATCTGCCTCCATTTACATTTTCTTATTTTATTTTCCCATTTTTAAGCAGAACATGTGCAGGACCAGTAATGCATAAAATTGGGGGTTGGTATTGTTTTCAGTTTTGTGTACAAACACAACCATCTTTTTTGGTATGTATGTTTCTCTTGCATGTTCTACTTTTCTGTTAAAATGCAACAGTTTAGAAAGGTATGAAATACATTTCATGAAAATATACACACTTTCTAAACTGTTTGTGCTTTTTAACCCAAATCTGGCAAAAGACTAAAGTACAAAATTAAACTACAAACTTAACAAACTGTATCAGTCAAATAGTATGTACAATACAGTATTTCAATGCTGACATCTGTCAGTCTGATTCACAGAAGGCTTTAGTGAAAAATTTGGCTGAGACTTCTATTAGCAAACAGTATTCTTAAACTGACTCAATTGACCACAATTTTATTGACTTTGGGTTTTGCGATAGTCCTGCTTCAAAATCTTCTCTGGTTTTATGAAATCAGTTTTTCACTGTTTGAACAGTCATAAATGCCCACAAAATGTACAAGGTGACAGAAAAACACACCAAGGTGAATTAAAGTGTTTACACACCAGTACTTAGCTCTTGGCAAGTGCTTAAGTGACTTCACAAGATGCAAATCAGTGCACATTACATGTTACACATTGCCTTTTTAGACCAGTCTGTAGGCAACATGAGCACATCCTAGGGCCCCAACATGATGGCTGGTTTTTTGTTCAGTTTCTACAGACTCATAAATGGCATCTGAGGCTTTAGATCCTAATGCGATAAAAAAAAATTATGATAGCTTGGACCAAACTGAAACCCAGTTATTTAAAAAATGCACAACTGAGTTCTCCACTTCCATTCCCATCAACTTCCCTCTCATGTGGATTAGATTAATTATTTCTTGTCAATTTATTTCTACATGTTCAAATAAGCCAAGAAGCAGGGAATAGAGTCTTACACCGTTAGAGATCTTCCCTACAAGAGGAAAAAAAACAAAGAAGGCTCTTAAAAGAAGCAGTTGCAGTTCCCATTTAGCTAGTACTTTTGAAGCTAACTGTAAACAAGTTTATGAAATCTTTTGTGCAGTGGAATTTAAGATTTAAGGATCCTATTTAGAATGGAGGAGTTGGTAAAAATTTAGTCATTGTAAGCCAAAATCCAAAGAGAAGTATGCCAATTAAGGAGGAAACAGTGATTTTTCTAATCCACTTTCTTAAAAAACCTGGGTAAACTTCTTTGATGCAAACAAGGTTAGGAGAAAAACATTTGGCTTGGAACTGATAGGAACCCCTTCTTGATCAAAGAACTATAAAAGAACCAAAAGTGGCACCCCACAGTAATTTCAGAGACCTGCAGAATTCATGATACATATGATGTCTCATCTGCATAACGTCACAAGGAATGAAAATGCAAATATTCACTGGGAAAGAAGAAGGCTGGCAGGAAGGATAGGAGGGAGGAAGGGAGGGAGGGAAAGAGACCTTGACTTGCTGGATGATCTCTTTGCAATTTCAACTGCAGAATGAGGTAGCCCTTTCCAGTGACAGATGTGCCTGAAGGCAAGCCCAGAGAAGGAAATCCTGCACAGAAAGAGGAAAAAGGGAGGAAAGAAGAAGGAAGGTTAACCAGTTCTCCTTCAACCAGGAGTACTGTATGGATTAATCTAGGAAGCTGTCTTAGGAAATGCCCATAGCCTCTTCTTCCTGGCAAAGAGCTTAACACTACCTAGGTTGTGACATTCATCAAAAGACATCCTTTTCAATTCTTCCATGACTTTTATTGCGGTGCTATGATTTCTCAGCTCATAACATAAAGTTTTAACATCTTTATTTTACAGGCCACTCAGAAGGGTGTCAAGTTCCTTTTTTTCCATTTATCTGCATTTAAAAACCCTGTTTTTCTCCTCTGCCTTTCCATATATTCCATCGATTACTCCAGGAACACCAATTTTGTTAACTGATATGTGTGACACCTTTCTTAATCTATGCCCTTCCTTAATTCTAAAGTAGGCATAAAAAATAGGCTATTTATGGGGGCAGAGGACTTGCAAACATAAAAATCTAATATTTATTTCTTGGAATAGCAAGAGTTAAAACTACAATTCAGGCTTCATTTTGCCTGGAAAAAAAGGATTCTGCAATGGCTCCAAACAGGCTATAAAATATTTTCTGCAGATATGGAAATACACTAGTGTGGCCAGACTTTGAAGAAATATGCACAGACCGTGTAGAAATGTGTGGTATATAGTTTTCCTGGTTCATAAGGTATACATTTTAGGTGACAGTCTCTGTGTTTCAGTAACTGTGGGAGGAAACCTAACTTTAAAAAGTGCATCTATCTTCGTAGACAAAAGAAAAGATCAACTTCCAGAAACTTTTGTCACAGAGTCAATTCTTACACAATGACATGTAATGCTAAATAAATAATTTTTTTGAATTACAAATTGTGAATCCATCACCCTGGATAAATGTTATTAATCTGGGGGGAGGTGTGGCAATGGGGTGGGGGAAAGGATGACCTAAGAATAGTTGTCTACAAATATTCAAAAGAGAATCTGATTTGTCACTCCCCTTTTGGAGTGCCAGTGCGAAAGTTGTTGCCAACTTTTAAAATCTCTCCTTTGACTTTCAAGTAATGTGTGTATGGTTAAAAGCCAGCTAGAGAACAGTGGTGCGATTTGGTGATGCAAGGCAAATGGCACAATTTAAAATGTCATTAAAAATCTATTCTCTTTACTTAGATAAGGCCTTTCTTTCTTTTGGTCATGCTTGGATGTCCTATTCAACATAGTTACCAGACTGATATTAACAAGAATTAATGTCCAAAAATAATGCCCTCACTTTGCGTTTGGTAACACAGTTTCTTCAAGGTAAGCGGTTTTTCAGCTGTTTAAAAAGTACAATGACCAACTATACATGGAAGTACAAGGAACTGTTCTCTCTAACCAAAAAATGTGACCCCATCCTCCATCACTACTCCAAGTACCTGTAAGCCAAAAGTTGTATTCTCCTGTCATGCTAGCAGAATTCATCTACAAGTGTCAGCAGAAAACAGTAAATTTATCTGACAAATCATAAAACAATATTTTATGTTATAAAGAAACTTTGGACTCTGCCAGTGTGCCAGTCAATAGGTAAATACGATGAATCACCAAACAAATATTTCAGGACACAGGGAAAGAATAAATCTAGGTTCAGCCCACATGCCAATCAATCAGAGATTGCCTGAAGAATCATGGCACACAGTTGGAGCCAAGTAAAAAATTTCTGGGCTCTACCAGGATGCTGGGCCAATCAATCATGGTGCAGCTGATGAATCACAAAACACACTCTGCAGCATGTCACAGCACATACGTGGTTGGCACTGTTCTCATCATCCCGAGTTTGTCTTCCAATTAAATTGACTGAAGGTGAGTTATAGTTCTGTTGTTTCCTCCACCTACTGACCTCTGCAACCAACCACTCTTAAATCCTTTTGCCCTGCACTTCGTTAAAAGTGGAGATTCAAGACAAAGGTTCAACACGAGAGCAAACAGAGTTCCGATGTCAGACGAGTTGTTAACATGCTGCTGAAAGCTGTTGAACAAGTATTTTGACAACAGAACAGACACCTACAAGAGTGTTATTCTCTTCAAATTTTGCTGTGTTGTTTACATGGAAATGTCTTATAATACATAATAAATATGTAATATATTACACAATATTTAAAAAAAAGGATAAAGTAAATCTGGAATTTTTAGTCACTGTCCCATTGGCAATCTTTTAACCTAAAGAATTCCTAGCTTTACTGCCATTCATTACACCAGGAGAAGGTGGAAGGCACCATGGGACTGTTATTATTTTTTTCTCCTGTCTCAGCCAAAATTTTTCAGCACAAAATATTTCTCCAATAGAACAGCTCAACTTTTTACAACTTACGTCAGTCATCTGGGTGAAGTTAATATTGTTTGCAAGTCTATTCTCCTTTGTCTTGTGATTAGCCCCCATTACTAATATTCTAACAGTATACTGCAAAGCATTTTCCATGATTACACAAATGCTCATGATGTGTGACATTTTTCTACTTAAGATTTTTGATTTTAAAAATTTATATTTGAAAAAGCAACTTTTTTACCAAATAGTAACTCTTGCATAGTTTAAGTAGTCATTTTACCCCTCTACCTAATATTATTTTAGGGTGCATTTTTCTAGGCCAAGGCAGAACTTACTACAGCAGCAGGAATGGCATTTGTATAAATGACAGTAACAGTCACTTTTTCAAAAAAATTAGGGCCAAAGAAAAAGTCTGTACTCACACCACATTTTTCCATAGTTAGCAAGGCCATATGATGAAATGCAGAAGAGTTCTTGCAGGTACTCCATTAGTAGGTGTTCTGTTTTTATATTAGAACATCACTTTACTGAAAGAGCAACTTTGGTCCTGATTCCCCACAAGTGTGCTATCCAGTTCTTTATGGACTCTTTGACATCATCATGATTTCACTACACAGAGTTCTCAGACTTTCCTAATGACTCTTCAGCATCCATGCAGCACAGCAGAGAGAATCATACTGTACAAATGTCTTAATACAGCATTCAGAAACATCCAAAGCTGTGGAAAATTTAAATAAAACATCTTGTTCTGCCACATGTAACATTATAATCAATTTAATCGAAAGAAGTCTGGCTCCCTATGCCAACAGGGAGATAAACCATTACTGATTTCATAGGAGTAGGTAAAGAATAAAAGAATGTTTTGAATAAAAACTGAATTATCAATATCAACTAAGGAAAAATTCGATTTGACATTTTATGTATCTTCTGTTACTTCTTAGTACCCATCAATAATTTATTTTCCCTTTTTTCTGATCGTTCTTAGCATCCCTATTCTTATTCAGAAGCTAAAAATCCTGATGGCAACAGGACAACAAACAGTTTAAGTTGCAAAATGAAACTGTTTACTAAAGATTGCACTGTGTTGGTAAGTACAGTCAGTTTCCTTTGATGTCAAGATGACGGTAAGCACGCTGCAAGATCACATCTATGAATAATATAATACTATTGGAGGAAGTGCCAGGAAAGTATCGTAAGTTCTGGAAAAAATATGCATGTGTATATATTTTTTTTCATGCATATTCTGAACACAAGTGTGTTTATATCAGACAATTTGTTAAGGAATCAAAGGATGGCTGATATATTTCATCATTCTTTGTAATAAATAACTCTTGTCACCATTAAGGGCTCCCAAAAACTTGTCCTATCTCAAGTTAAAAATATGCTGAGGGATAAATAGTGATGGCGAATAAATAATGATGGAGAACCTACATAAAAAAATACTACTTGTGAATCTTCAGTTTTAATAAAATTTCAGTTTTCACTTTTTGGTAAAGGGCATTAAAAAAAAATACACTCCTTCCATCCTCTGGTGAGAATATCAGCCCATATAATTAGATAATATGAATCACTGGGGTTATATCCACTGAAATTATCAAAGAATACAACCCTTTATGTTCATTTTTTTAAAGAACAATTACTTTTCCTACTGTGGTCAGTAAATGTCCATCTCTTTATTTCAAGGTGAGTTGTGCCACATTGTCAGCCTTGTTTAATTATGCTTCACTGAATTAGGCCGAAGAGGATGCAAAAAAAATGACTGTATAATATTTCTGAAATAAAGACCTAGTCCAGTTCTCTCCAGGATAAAAATATGCTTTAAAGACATCTGCCAACTCAGAAATAAATTGATTTGCCAGCCACTGCTTGTTAGAGCCACCACTGAGAAATAAACAACAGAACCTGGAAAAGTTAATCCTTCCCAAAACCAAATTTTGCAAGGCTTATTATATGCAGATGTTGTTTTATTCCAGCAAATGTGTGCCAGACATGCACAGCTGTCTTTCTGTCACTTTTGATCCACCTCAGTACGTCTCCCCTGCTAGTTCTATCTGTACTTTGTTGAAGGTGGTAGAAGGGAAAAAGTTCATTTCTCATTTCAAAACTTCTCTAGTATCCATCTCCCTCATATTTCTGTTGGGCTTTTATGTCCCTATGATGTGGAAGCCACATATGGATGAGAAGGTGTTCAAACACCAATTAGGTATAAGAGCTCATATCTGAGTTTCCAATTACATTAAATAGAAGCCTAAAACTATAATAAAGTGGAGGTGCTAGTCCCTCCTCTAAAAAAGCCAAACACTGATACTTTTCACTTAACATCCTGAAGCTTATGATTTAAAGGCTTGTTTTCTCTGCTGATAGCCCCAAGCTGTGCCCAGTTTCTCTGCAGACAAAAGGAGAAGAGAGATGGTGACAAGCACACACCCCTTTTATGATTCAGAGAAACAGTGCTCTTCTTGTTCCCTAGGCACCAGCCAGTTGAAACCTGAGCCACGGTTTTACAGCTTAGCACTTACCAACTGGCTGTCACGTGAAAGGCTTTTAAAATATGTACATATGTACACGCACACACACGCACAGAGCAAGATATTTTTGATTCTGACGATAGTTACAGAAATGTAGAAAAAATGAACTTTAAATCATGTTTCTTGTTGCAACTGAGGCTCTTTGTATCTTCTCCTGTGCACCTTGGACAGGAGGAACAGATTGTGCCTCTCCTCTTTTCATCAATCTTTTATGTATTTGAAGGCTAATGTCATATCCCCCTTCAGATGTTTCTTCCTTAGGATAAATTGCTCCAGGTTGTTCAACTTCTCCTCATAGCTGATATTTCCAAGTAGCCCAGGCTGGATATTTTCCTCTTGCTATTACTTGGAGCATGTTGATGGAACAGAAGGTTTACTTACATATCTTGGCATGGCATTTCCATGTTTTATCATCTCAGTGAGGTGTTTGCCTTTCTTTGCAAGAGCCTGGCATTGCTTCCTAACCATTTCACCCTGTTTTCTGCTCCCCAGCCAGTCCAGTTCAACACTTGGTAGACTGGATGAATTCTTTAAGTACCTCAACATTCAGCCCAGATTGAAGGAGAGGATCTGATACAATGAGTTTTCTCTGCTTTGTGGATTTATTTGGGCAAAAGAATGCAATACAGTTCCTCTAACTTTGTAGATATTTGTATCTGAACTAGTCATCCAGTATCCCTTTGTAGGTAATGGCAATAAAAGGAAACAGGTAATGCTATGGGACAATTAATCTTGCTGTGCTATACACATCTCAAGTAGGTCAAATGAATCACACACTATCTGATTCAAAAGTCAGGAATGTGAACAAGGAAAACTGGAAAACAAAGGAGAACAGGTTTATCAGGACAGATAAAGAAAATAATGATAATAAAAAAGTGTTAAGGAAACAATGAGGGGGAAAAAGTGGACATAAATTGTGAAGGCTTCACTGGTCTTTTAGAAATAGTTGCTAAGATCAAGGAAACAGTGAGTGTATATGAGTACTGAGTGGAGAAAATACAAAGTAAAATAAGCTACAAAATATGTAATAACAGATTCTATATGTATTGAGAACTCAACTAAGCAACTTCACTACTCACATGGAGAATTCTCAACAGCAGTTGAGAAGTAGTACTTTCTGTTAAGGAATATATCATGCCTATTGGAAGAAGAAGTTGGTCATGGAAGATGCAGTAAAAAGAAATAAAGAATGGATGCATGTAGGAACCAAAATTTTCATTTTTCTGTGTTAAATACTCATGTGAGAAAGAGACAAAGATAGAGATTGGAGAAGAAAGTAGAGTGTTTCAACTGGAAAGATATCAGAAAAAAATGAAAAGAAACACAAAGAGGAAGAGGAAGAGAGGTGTAGAGGTGGAAAAGCAAACACAAAGCCATGGGCTGAATTGTGTGTTAAAAAAAAGCCAGTCAAATAAGGATTGGATTATTTTTATCTATCTTCAGAAAAAAAAAAATACTGGAGAATTGTTACACATAAGTACACTGAAAATATGCTTTTGCAAGTCACTTTTATTCTTTAAGTAAAAAACCCAAGAAGTAAATGTATTACAGGAACAGTTTTGTACTTATTCATCTTAAAATGTCACAGAACATTTTACATTATGATGTATTTTTTGCAAGATGTCTTAAGCAAATATTTTAAGTGTATCTTACTCAAACTGGTCCTTAAGTAGATTAAAACAGTAGAAAAATATATGAAACCATTGTAAAAATTGTTTCAAGTTCTATGCTTTCATTACTTTAAGCATCTTACCTGGAGGTTCTTTTTTTTTTATTCATCTCATGCACACAAGAAATTGGCCCAAGAAAAGAAACATTCCTGGCTAATGGGAAGCAACATGTGCGTGTTTCTAAAAACAGAGAAACTCTTTGAACATCTTCCAAAAAATCCAAGTATATGCACACATTCTTCCAGCTAAAAGAAGAGCTAACACTCACTGTCTTCATACACATCGTTTTATTTTATCTTATGTATTCTTACAACTGCTGCTTATATGCTGCAGTTGATCCATTAAGAATAGTTTTGGCTTGGTGCTTTTCATCCCTGCCCCCATCCTTGGTGGATCTTAAGGAGGAATTGTGTCTTGGGGGAGAGGGAAGAAATTTTTTTCAGGTAATTCTGTCAGATGGGAAAAGGCTACCACTCATTATAACATATCTTAATCCTACCCATTCCTACCCTGCCTTATGGTTCAGCCCATGAAAGTGGAAAGGAACAAGGATGAGAGCTCTGCTTTCCACCCTGCTCCCCACTCTTGGTATTGCTCACATTTCAAGAAGGTGGAAGGAATTGCTTGAAGAACAAGGAGACAAGAACTACAAAAAACCAAAACAAACAAATAAACAAAAAGCAACTACTGCTGTGCTTTTTCCTTTGGTTCTATGGTCATTTCACACCCAAAGTCTCACAGTCAGTGAACATGAATGACTTGGAAACAAAATTAATGCCAGGTGTTACCTTCTGACAGTAAGTTGTATATCCTTTCTCATATTGAATGACTTAAATTATCCTCATATTAACAGGCAAAATGTAACATTGGGGCACAGTTTAAGGAAAGTAATTTTGTGACATGTGAAGTAACTGCTTCTCAGAACCAAGCTCAGAAATATCCAAAGGAAGGGGAGTTCCTTTGTCCTAAATAAAGGTTCCATGAAATGGAACAAGAACCAAATACAGAAGTTCTACTAAGAATGGACAGTAAGGGGCCAGATGATAGCACCTATGCTCACCTGGCTCCAAAACTTAATCTCATGGTCAAAATCAGTATCCCATCACAGGATATTTAGGATGCTAGTATTTCCTTATAAACACAAAGAATCAAGAAGGTAGTGAAACATTATTAGGAAACTAAATAAGTTATTCATGGACAGAGAGCTTTAGCAACACCACAGAGTGTGCTTTTCTCTTCATGCAGATTATTATTTCAGACAGAGGTGTCTTACAAGTGAGAAAGGCAGCCAAAGACAAAGGCCCGAAATGGCTCACTTTCACTTCCTCATTTTTACTTCCTCATTTTAGTCACATTTTTAAAGCTTCAAGAATTGGCAATTCATAAAAATTGATGCTAATAGAAAGAAACCTGGTAATATCATGTACATTGACAGTCATGGTTGACAATAAGGGAGGTACTGAGGAAAGGTGAGAGGGAATTTGGAAGGGGAATGAGCATCCTTTAACAAATTAAATCAGTGATATCAAGGAGGTTTTTTTTTATTTTGGGGCAAGAATCTTAATTTTTTATTTAAAAGACACATGTAATTGCACAGAAAATGCCAGAATACAGAATTAAATACCACTTGTACCATGTGTGAAACCAGTCTCTCTTTGGAAACTGCAATAGATCTGCAAGATGTATAGAAAACCCCTTTTTTTGTCATCAATGGCACTTGAAACTAATCTGGTATATAGAAATAGACCTAAGCGTACAAAGTCATCCATCTTATTAGCTGAGTTTGGTATTGTGAGTTGCTCTGCATTTTGATTTTCAGAAACACCCACATATTTATTTCTCCTCTAAGTAGAGGATGAGAGAACAAATGGGCCATGCGTCCTAATGTCCTCAAATAAATCACCTTATAAAGCAGAGACTCCTCACAGAGACCTTTCTGTCAGCTTTCCTAGTCAGAAGAGGTGCTAACAGATACTGCAGGCTTTCAGATAGTCTCATTAAGGGAAAAATCAGTGTCTGATGATATTCAGTCACGATCAAATTTACTATTTTGTTTGTTTATTAAATTGTTTATGTTATTTTTCTTTAATTTACTTGAATGAACTATAATTCAAGGCAATATGGTTTTATACATTTACTCCAAGTGTGAATGAAGCCTCATGTACTCATTCAGCAAATAATAAGAGCCTGTATGAGCAAATACATAATTTATGTACAATGTCTGTTTGGGAGATGAGTCTCTTAGAAAATGCAGTGTCCTTCTAATGTTGGTAGGCAACTCTCACACTTTCTAGTGTTTTGGTCATAGCCTAGAACAAAAGTATCTATTGTTGCTGTGAGCATGGGAATTGCCTGACAGGGGTTATTGCTAAGACCAAAAAAAAAGCAGATATGCTAGAGACAATGAAACACAAGCAGCACGTCTGTATGTACTCTTCGGCTTCAGTGCATAGCCAAAGCAGTTACTTGAAAATGCCTTCAGAGGTAAACTGTAAAAGGTTTCAGAAGCAGGCGCTAAGCCTAATATCATCTACACTGAAAGATAGTATGTTTATATTAGATATTAGAAAGAAATTATTTACTGTGAGGCTGGTGAAGTACTGGGACAGGTTGCCCAGAGAAGTTGTGGATGTCCCATCCCTGAAAGTGTTCAAGGATAAGGGTGGATGGGACTTTGAGCAATCTGATCTAATGGAAGGTGTCACTGACCATGGCAGGGGAGGTTGGAATTAGATGATCTTTAAGGTCCCATCCAATCCAAATCATTCCATGATTAGCAACAATAACTGAAAAGTAGGACAGCTCACTCTTACTACAGTTTTTGGAAGACCTTATCTCATGATAATTTAGTTAAATTGAGTTTCATTGGTGAACATGTTACTAAGATATATTGTGAATTAAGACTCAATATGTTTTAAGAATCAATATGTTTTAGTTAATAATTAAGACTCAGTATGAATTAAGACTCACTATCTTTTGGTTCATTTGAGATTTTGACTTACTGCTCCGTTATGGTTCTGCCAGGGCATTTGAGTAACCTATTTAAGCTCACTAGGTCCCTGTTGAAGCAAAGATTAGTAACCAGAATATTTTACCTTCGCAGTGAGTCGTACTGTGTATTTCTTAATCTTGTCATATCAAATGTTTGGGAACCTAAACATTTCTCAGTATAATTACACAGTTACTTGTGCTGGGATCCATGTTTTGGTCCCAAAGTTAAGTACTACAGTACCTGCTCATTAATTTGAAGAAGAATAAGTCATTTGTGTATTCTTCAATATATTTTTCATGTATGTAAGTAGTTTCATAGCTGCTTAATCTCTAGATCAGGTCTTGACATTCTTATCCATTAATTTTTCCCTGTTTCATTATTGTTTGTTTTTTTTTACATACAAGTGCTGAATAATAATATCTGAGGACTCCACCTCCATTTCCTTGGTTTTGCTGCTTTTCTCTTTAATATTTGATTCCAGTCAGGAAGTAATGTGAAGGTATGAGCTTGTCTTTTACACCCATTAGATCTCTGATCTACCTGTTTCCACTTTCTGGTCAAACATACCATTTACCCCCAGTAATAAAATTTGCTCAAGGCCTGACCATAATACTGGGTATTCCCTCCAGGTAGAAAGGAATTAATGAAAGAGAAGAGCATGAGTGTCAGCTTTCCTTAATTCCCAGTTCCACCTGCCCACTGGTGCGGAGAGCTGGCAGCAGCTCTTTCACTGATTCTCCTCTGTGCCATTGGATCCTCTGCTATTGGATCACCCAGTTTGAAATAATGCAGGTAACACTATGAAGTAGGTAGATTGTTCCAGAAACAATCTGATGTACCAAACAGGCACTGACAAGTTGGATTCCAGTTTTGAGAATTTTTCTGGTTGCTGGCTGGTTTCTTAAGCTTTTTTCCAAACATATTTTGAAGTAAAAAAATAAACATTGTAGCCCTTGCTTCCTTGGGAATAATTTCTATACCAAAAAATTACCAGACTCATTTAGATTAAAGACCCATCAGATCAGACCAGTGTTCACTTTAATCCAGTAGATGCTGGCAATAGCCAATGGTGTATTGCTAGCCAAGAGTGCAAATACGGGACAAGCAAAGTGGGATTTAACAGTTTCTTCCATAAAACTGTCCAAACACCCTTCAAACCATGTGAACTTTTAGCACCCACAGGGAATTCCACAGTTTAATTTTGCATTGTGAAAACAACAATTTCTTGTCATCTGCTTCACACTTACCAGTTGGTAGTTTTCACTCACAGGTCTTGTAGAGAATTAAAACAGAAGACGATCAGTTCTTCTTCTACCCTCTTAATGGCACTCATGGTTTAGATGTCTGTGGTGTACACACTCAGCCATCTCTGCAGTCTGTTTTGTGGTTCCTGTGTAGCTCAGAAAACATCCCAGAGTTTCAGCTGTCCTTGTTGCCCTTGTCTGAGCCTCTTATTTTTGAGATGCAGCAACTAGAAGTACACAGTGTGTTCAAGCTCTACATGCCTCAGGGATTCATCACCATCAGGTGGTGGCAAAGTAATGTTAGTCTTCTCTTCTGTTTTATATTGCTTTCCACAAACTCCCTAACATTCAATTTCTTCTTCTTTCTNCATAAATTATCAGCAACAGTCACCAAAGTGTGACCTTTTCAAAACCATTTATAAGTAAGTTGAACAGCATAAACCACCCCTCAGTTGCAACTGAGTTCATTCAAGTGTTCATTCAAGTCATCAAGTGTTCCAGAGAAAGCAGGAAATCCCATAAAGTCTGTCTTGTTTCTTGCTTCTCTGTAGGTGTCTTTGTCTTTTTACTTCTCAGACCGCAGTGTGATGCCTGTAGGAGTCACAAAATAATGAAGATGGTGCTTCTCAACGTCTGCTTACACACCACCTGGCAGCCTGCCTCCTTAAGGTAGAACTAATACATGCACAGTAGGAATAAAGATAAACAAAGTTGAGAAACCAGCATGGGAGTTAGAAAGGTAATGACTTAGAGGACTGGGGGACTGAAATAGAGAAAAACCTGAATGTAGCCCTGGATCATCAGAGAGAGCTTTCAGAAAATGGCAAAGTGGGGAATCGAGAACAATCTGAAAGCAAATAAAGAGGTAGAGGGATTGTCCAGAAAGGTATTCAGTACCAAGAGACTGAAAGCAAACTTGCCCTCCAGAAGTAGAAGAATATACAGATAAGGAAAAGAGCGACTCATTTGAAGGACAACCCAGTCTTTGCACTCAAAACTGTAAAGGATGTAAATTTTTTTTTTTTCCAAAATGTGAGAGAAAAAAAAGTAGAGTTATATAGTGTATAAAATCACCAGTTCTATTTGCCATTATAGCCTAAGACAGAAATCTCACATCTGCTGACACTGGCTTTGGTAGAAACTATAGAACAAATGTATGTGTAGCTTAGCAGTGTTGTAAGGGTTGAGAAAATCTGCAAGTAAACAGCCTATAAAAGAAAATGGTTACAGTCTTTCCTAAATGGCCTCCAAAGGGAATTGCCCATGTAGCATGCTGTATAGAGAGAGCTTGTTAGACAACTTTCTTAGCAAAACCCAATGGAGAGAAGATCTAATTGACACTGTCAAAAAAACCTGTTGCCACAGTTCTAAATGCAGCAGTTGTTCACAAAGCACTGAAATCTGTGTGTCTGGCAAAATCTCCCTCTGACCTGTAAAACTGCTTGTTCAAACACTGTGCTTGTGAGAAAGCTGAGGGTTGATTTTAAAACTCTTGTTCCTATTACAGGGCTGTCTCCAAACTGCAGATGAGAAAGTCATTCAAGAGACAGTAAACTCCGAGTCGGAGCATGTTTCACATTGTTTTTTGTTTCTCATTAGCTGAACTGATATTTATTGGCTAGTATTTTTATCTGATTAATTGCCAATGAGCAACAGAGTGATGACTCTGAAACCTTTGCATCGTTCACTATACAAAGAGAATAGTGCCAGAAAAAAACAGGATTTCCAATTATGAGCTGCCAAATTCCTTTAGCCTTGTTACAGAAGATCCACTCAGAATGACAAATTAATTCATTTTCCTTGCCAATCTAGTCATTGTCATCTCCACTGAGACTGTCAATAAATGCCAATTGTGATGCTGAAAATTGTGTGATGTTTTATGAGACATTTGGCTTGCTTGCTGGTGGCAAGGGAAAAGACGTAGGTATGACAAATTCACCTGGAATTTGTGCCCTACAGAACTGGTAAAATCTTACACCCAAGGAAGAGTTTCATGCCAGAATGGTGAACAATTATCTCCAAAAATATATCTTGATAATAGAAAATAACTGTCCAAGAAACAAAGGGATGTCTTTTAGATGTTAGAACTATCACGATAAAATTATAAAATCACTGAAAAAAAAAAAAAAATCCTGTGCTAAATTTGGCAAAGAAAGTTAGAAAATTTTTTAACTGCATGATTTAAAAAAATAGTCAAAAAAACCCCAAGAAACAATGATAAGAAGGGGAATAGCAATGGGGTGACAATGAGATGGAGATTAAAGATAGCTAAGATATGGCCCCCAAACTGAATCAATAGTCTACACTAGTTTCTCAAAAATTATGAAGATGAACAATACAGGGGGATGGTAAATGAGAATGAAGTTTGTGGAAATAGAAATTAATTGATCTTAAATGGAAGAAAAACTGTAAGATTTAAATAGGGGCAAGAGTGGGGAATAAAAAAACAACTTGATAATCTCCATCCCAATATTCTGATAAAATTAATACTCACAATGGCATTTACAGTGTCACAGTAGGTTTGGCATAATACTATGTGATTGAATTACAATGTATGCATTGTATGCAATGTCCGTGTTTGAGGATGAGGGGAAAATAGTGCTCAGATAAGTTTGTGTCTTGTCATACATCATATCATGATGCACTAGACATTAGAACAGAGTTTGAAGTAATAAGCAATTAATGAAATGGGAATAAATAGAAAAGGAGATAGACTGCAATATGGATTTAGCACATGTACACTGTATCACACAAACACATAGTCTTTATATAGAGACATGCTTCTTTAAAAAAGAGAATGGGAACGAAATATACCAAGGTTACTCAAATTGCTATGAAGTGGTTGGTACAGCTCAAGATGGGAAATTATTACTTAGGTGGAAAAAGAGAATGATGACCAGAAAAACTGTAAATGGAGAAAAGTTGTTGGTAAAAGGAAGACGTCAATGAGTAGTACTGAAAGAGGATGTATGGAGCTAAAGTGAGGCTTTATTATGGATTGGTTCTAGGACAGTTTTCTATTTATTCAGCATTTTTGTTAATTCTCTTGTCATAAGAAGCAGAAGGGAGCTAATTAGATGTACTGATGGCAAAATGTGGGGAACAACTGTAAATAAAGAGAAGAATAGGGACTTCTTGTAGGAAGTATTTCAATACAATCAGGTGAAATTCAATAGTGGAGAGTCACAGCAAGTCACTTAGTAACTAAGGCAAAGCATTTTTGCTAGGACCTGGTCATTTAGAGAGAAGTGAGAAGGAGAAACACCTGGGCATATGAGGCAGTCACAGTGATCTCCTTAGGGACCTGAGGCAATTGAATAAAAGTGAAATGCACCCACTGAGGTTTTGGTACAAGTGATGTTGATAAAGACAATGGGAAATAAATGTTTGTCAAAGCAAAGATGTTTCAGACAAAAGTGACTAGAATTTTTCAGTAAAATTAGGTTTTGTTAGGGAATTTCCACCCAGCCTCAGCAGTGCCACAGACCTGGACTGTCAACAGCGTTCTCTCTTGGGTAATCTCTTAGCCTCTTCACAATACTTTTAAATTACTTCATATAAATCACACATCCAAGCTGTATCCAATGGTGAGCTGAAGGCATCATTTCACTTCCCAGAGCACTCTCAGTAGCTCCTTTTTTGATTGTGTTTGCTGCCATGGTTGCTAGCAAGCACAGGTTGACACCCCTACATCAGGGCAATTCCTGCAGTTCTTTCCTACTCCTTTTTTGAGGCTTTGTACCATGAGCTGCTTTGAACAGCTCGACCTGTTTGGAAAGAGCACAATATCTAAGCATTCTTTTGTATTTCCAAATGTTTGTAATCAAGTATTAATATGGAGGTGACTCAGAGGTGGACAGGACTTCCAACACAAAATTTTCAAAATTGTAGCTCAGCTTAAAAGTCCATGGGCTTCCTTGCTTTTGACATGGGCATTTCCATAGTGGCTCTTAAACTGTCTGGGTCAGTCTCTCAGAAGACAATGGGTGCTTGATAGAGGCAGTTTCAGGCCCCACTGGCTTCATTTTTCTTCCATTTGGCACTCTTGCTATCTGCCTAAAGATAAGTAGAGTATTGTCTCTGAATATTGTCTCAGAGTAAAAGCAATCAAAACTCAGAATTGCACTTCCATGAGAAAGGTCTACCCCACCCCAGGTACTTTACACAAGACTAACAATACATTACAGTTTAGGGCTCAAATGAAAAATACATAGTGTTAGGGGAAAGGGGTAGATTATCTGTTCCTTAAGGAAAAATTAAAACGTTTCGCTTTCTGATCTCTTGAACAGTATGGAATGCAGAGACATCCTAACTCCTGGGAACTATCTGTACTTTCCTAGAACCTGAAGGCAGCTTACCCAAGGCTGGGTAAGCCATGGAAGTTCCCTGGAAACACAAGGATTGCCCTCCCACTTCAAAGTCCTTCGCTAAGTTCCCAAGAACTGTGGCAGCATCTTTACTGCCACAGCAGATGCTCTAATTCACAGCTAACTCTAAAGCTTTCTACCTTCCTTCCAAGGGGTTTGACAGTACGGTCTGGAAGTGGTGGGTTATCCAGTCTCAAGGGAGTGATCACCTTGGACCCACAAGCTGTTTGTTCGATCAGTAGCTGAGAAGTCAGGCATCAGTTTAAATGAGACTCTGCCTTCACCCTCATGGAAGCATTTCAACACTATGTTTTGCCAAAGCCTTCTTTGATTTTGTTGAATTTGTTTTAAAATACTTTATCCAAAAATTCCTAGGATTTTTATTACCTGTAGTCAATAACTCTTTATAAAAGCATATATAATACTGATAATACAGAGAGCTCTTGAAATGGATGGCTACTCATAGAAATAACTGTGTAACAGTACCTGTGAAATGATGTGACACAAGTTGTCAGAGTTGGTCTGTATAGTTCACAGGGAAAACATCATTCTTAAATATTTTTTCCCATGAATAAATCAGGTAGCCCACCTACACTCATTTGCAAAGTTTTTTAACTTATTGCCAGAACGATGCTTAGTGGTTTGGATTCAGTACAGATCCTTGAGCTTATCTCTAACCTCTTTTTGTCTCTTCACAGGGAAAACATCATTCTTAAATATTTTTTCCCATGAATAAATCAGGTAGCCCACCTACACTCATTTGCAAAGTTTTTTAACTTATTGCCAGAACGATGCTTAGTGGTTTGGATTCAGTACAGATCCTTGAGCTTATCTCTAACCTCTTTTTGTCTCTCATCTCTGCTAATGTGAAGATTAGTTTCTGTGAACATTGAGATGGATCATGTGTGCAGATTGCTGGCTTCTTGTCACCAATTCCTTGCTTCACAAAGGCTGAATTTTGGAAATTTCATTGGCCTTTTTCCATTTTAAGTTCCCTCACTCACAGCCTATCTTCCTAAAAGATATTTCATGCTCTGTCAGGATTCTGGAAAACAGAGCTGGTTTTCTCTCACACTGAAGAGGATCTGCTTGGCTGGCACTGCTCACTGCCTAGCAGTGGGAGACAATGTTGTGTGTCTCACGTATGGTGCTGTCTCTAATTAACCAAATGTCTGTAGTTCCAAAGATAAATGTGGGTGCTGGGAGCCTTAGATTTGTGATATAAGTTTCTGTGCCATCTTGGTTTGGGCTTAAGGAAAATGTTTTTCTAATTTCTCATTCCCAGTGGAGTTTCAGTGCTTGTCAAGCAAGAAGAGTGTTTTATCAGCTATCATAGTATGTTAGGCACTATTTCTGGACAAACTTTCTCACTCTTTTCTCAACAAGAGAGTCAAAAGCTTTACCTCTATAATTGCATCTATAATTCCCAATATCAAGATAATTATATATGCAAAATATCTTTTTCTTGGAGACAAGTATACTTTGTTGTTGAACTCCCTCCATGCTAAATATTACAAATTTGGTCAAGTTTTAAGGGCTATTTGCCTGTTAAGCTCTCCCTTTTTTTCTGTCCAAAATCCTCATTAACCAACCACTGTTACCTTATTTCATGCGAGAGAGAAGTGTGTGTTTCAGCAAATGGAACCAATCTACAGGTCTGTTCACGCAAGAACCCACAGGCTTACAGACTTCTATGTGGATCACCGTATACCTCTCTATGTAACAAAATGTCATATCTGAGTACACAGGTATTGTCAAGCTGCAGAAAAGTGAGTCAAGACAATCATGCAGGACAAACTCGTGAATCAGTCAAACAATTAACATTCAGCAGTGAGGTGTATTTTCCCATCACTTGGTTACAGGAAGACTGGCATTACTTGGCACAAATGCATTTATCCTGAAGGATAACTTTTCCTTCATTTGGAATTCTGTAGTCATTCCTTCAGCCACTGATCTACTCGATGCGTTTCTTGCTTATTACACCTTTGCCTGCATCTTCATGTAGCTTCCTCTTTTTTTCTGTTCATCCTACTGCTTCGGGTGTTCACCAAGGCAGTGGAGTCAGAGAATGGACAAAGGCTTATCACTGATGCCTCTGTATCAAGGCTCAGTGTAAATGGTGGCAGCTGAGCTGTGACCATATTTCCCCATTTTGTAGATCATTTAGGACAAAGAGGGTGGTCTGTAATGGACCTTTTGAGCATTACAGCATCTTAAATGTCATGCATTAACTATTTCCTTGTATACATCTTCGACATTCAGCACCCTTGCTGAGGTGTTCTTGAAAGTCTGTAGCACAGCTTTTTATGGATTGGAAAATTAAAACTGAACCACAACATCATACAGTGGGCAATGCCAAAAAACTTAATTAGAAGAGCTATAAATGGTAAAGAATTCATAATATTCCATTGAAGAGACCATATGTCCTTACAACAGTTAGTCATCTTTAAAAAAACAATTTAAAGAAAGGCTTGTTCTCATTGTTAGTCTGTATTCCAGATTTAATAAGGACCTTCATTCTGAGAAACAGTATATTTTAAAACATCCAGAATAGGAAGGAAAATGAAATGGTGCTATTGTAAAAACTAATAATAGGAGTCAACAAAAAATTCTTAATTATTATTTATATCTTAGAGAATGGATCAAAGATATTGCATGTGTGGCTCTGCATGCCATATCAACAAATCTTTCTAACTTTTTCATTTCAAAATACAAAATTAAGCCAAAATCTCTTTTACAGAAGTGTTTTAATTGCAACTTTTTTCCCTTGGATTTGGGATTAAATTTTTGATCCAAATGAGAGAGACACAAGCAGAAGCTATGCCCCAAGTGGCTGTTGAACCGGGATGTGGAAGCCACAGGTGCAAGTTCCTGTCTGTATCACACAGAAGGAATTTCACTGTGGAGCAAGTATTTCATTTCACATGAGTGCCTCCAGTATTGCTATTCTGAGAATAGCTTTTTTTATGTTTTACATTAAAGAAATAGGATGTTTCAGAGTGTCTTGTTCTTTTCCAAGATGAAATGAAAACAAATTTCAAAATCTCCCACTTCTTTTTTTTCCCCAAACTTGAATTCTCATTTTTCAACTAGATGTTGAAATCACATGGTCCATTTTATATTTTACTGCCAATCTTACACATGTCATAAACAGAGTCTCCAGCTACAGAATGAATTATTTATACGAAGGGAGTGAATCCCAGAACGTTGCAAGTTTCCTGCATGAATACTTTTGTGCCTCTCGTTTGTCACACGCTTCATCCCATATTTGGCTCTTGTCAGATTGAGAGCAAAGGCCCCGAGTAGCTGCCCCAGTAGGAGCGCCTGCTCTTCCCCTTTTTTTTTTTTCCAGAGCCCAGAGGAGGTAAAAATACAACACTGCTATACTGGGAGTGCTTTAATACCTCCTTTTTGTTTGCCCTGTCCCTGTGCTTGAAGGGAAGCAGGGAAGATGGAAAGATTTGTTCTTTCTTAATGTCCTTCTCATGGATAAGGTAAGTTCTGGCACATCATTCACATCTGACTGAACATCATGCTATGGTTTATACAGGTGCTGTGTAAACACAGAGACAGCAAGTGGGATAGCTTTTACTATTTCCACAATTTTCACAAATTATTAAATGGGGAAAAGTTGGGGTTTTTTTCCTAGTCCTATAAAATTACCTGATTTAGTGCTCAGAGTGCTCATGGATGCGAGTGGCTGCTAGCAGACCCCAAGGTGTCAGTACTTCATAGCATATATATCTGAATTATCCCTTTTGAACTGCAGGATTCTTCTCCAAAACTGCAAATCTAGAAGAGTCTGTAGAGAACAGGAAAACATATGAGCTATGAAAAAAATCCCTAATGAAAATCAGTGGACCTGCAGAAAACAATCTTGGGAGATAAATATCAATTATGGAGGATAACTCCTTTCAGCAATACCAGGAACAAAGCAAAATAAATTACACACAGAAAAGAAATAAATCTGACTTTAATTAGATCAGAAGTGCATGCATCTGTAATAATGAGCTTCTCAGATGCTGCTGCCTCTTAGGTACTACCCCTGCTCCTTCGCTAGCTCCAGGATGTGGCTCCAGGTTTTAGATGTGTTTCACCAGGAGTTCCACAACCTGTTGCCTGCAATGGCCCTGGTGCATCTCCAGAAGGCTTTGAGTGCTTTTTCTGCCTTAACTGACAGGAGCAAAGCCTTCTGGGATAATTAGTGCTGCTTCAATTGGACAGGTAGCGGATGGGAAATAAACAGGTTCAAGAGCTCAGGGGACATCCGTGTTGCTGTAGGCAGGGAGGCAGTGGAAAATAAATATAGCTAAGCAGTTGGAAAAATATTTATTTATTTATGCTCCTTTCCTTTTGAGATGTGAAATGAGGACCAGCCCCAATATGAAGTCATTTTTTTTCTGAGCAGTTGCCAACTCTCTCCAGCCCTCAAAAATCACATCCCACATAAGTCTACGGCCAGTTACAGTGATGACCCATTTGGAAATGCTTTTCCTTATTGTTAACTGTGAAAGGAGATAATTTGTTACATAAATAATGAATTAGATGTGTATTAATTTAGAACTGCTTGTCTGAATGGTTTGCAAAGCAGCTGTGTGATTTTAGGCAGTCATATGCTGTCAATTAACAACTTACTCTAAGCCAGATCTGTGTAAGCTTATTATGTGTATCACACAGTGTGGAATTTCTTCATAGGTTTTACTAATTCTAACTGTATACTATTGGCTGCATAGTAGTTTAAAACTGCTAAAGATTAGTAAAAATCCCAGTTAAATTACTGACGGGCAAAGGGAACTTCCAGCTGCATTCCAGCTATTAATCTGCTAGTGATACTTTTCATGTTGTTGAGAAGTTGGGAGACCTCATTAAAATCCCTAGTTTTAGTGTATGGACAACTTAATACAAGTCCAGGAAGGCAACATTAAAGCTGAATATTAATAATACATTTCCAATATTTTATTGAATTAAGGGAAGGACCTTTTCAGTTCATAGACAGAACAGCATGTCTTTCAGGTCTCATTGCTACATGACTTTCCAAAATCAGTATGCTCTAAGATTTCAAAGGATTGATCTTGTGTCCATACTGAATTTGGGAATATCTTAGACTACTTGATCTCATTGGAAGATAACAAGACTTTTAATAAATCTTGAGGGACTGCCTCTGAACAGTACAATTATTAAAAGTTTCTCTTAACAATGAGAGTTTTCTCCACTCAATAATTCGAAGAGGATAATCCTAAAAATCATAGCATGGCTGAGCTGCACCCTTTTATACTTGCCATTAGTATTTACAATATACAACACTGTATAGTTTAGACTAAAGTATACAAGCATCATCAGGTCCAGTTTTCTGCAAAAGTGTTTCTTCTCTAAGAACATGGTCATTACTAAGAAAAAAAAGAAAAGCCCACAAAATCCCGGGCATTTTTTGCCATACAAATTTAGCTGTAATCTCCCAAGCATATGGAGCTTCAAGCATTTTCACAGGAAGAATTGCTCATGCTGTGTATCAAATCAGTAATAAAATCACTTACTTTGAAACTTTTTCCACCAGAAAAATGGTGTAGAAGCTTGGCTATGACTCAGGCAAAGCTCAAGAGTATCAACAGTATGTATTTCTGTGGTTTGTAGTGTAATGGCTCCCCAGCTTCTCACTCATTATCTGACCACCTGACCCACCGCTAAGTATGAGAATAAACAACTCTGTCATTTCTATGAAATATGTCCTACCGTAAAGTATTTTTTAACTTTCCCTATTAACAATGTTATCTACTAGTGCTTTGGGTTATCTGCTTCTCCCTTCTGTGCAAGAAGGCTCTGCCTTCCATTCAATGCAGTGTGAATATATACTCAATCCTGACTCCTTTACTGTTCTGCATCTTGGTTCTCCTTGCTTTCTCCATTTCTTCTCTTCTCCATCTGATATTTTTCTTCCATTACCTATCCAGCTACATCTTCCTCTCCAGTCTATCTGCTCCTTTGGAGTCAAATAAATTTTTCAAGATCTCGAATTCAGTATTTTTCCAGTCCAGACACATGGAAAAACCAAAATTCCTTTCAAACTAATATTAAATAAATAAATAAATAAATAAATAAATAAATAAACTGGAAAAACCTGAAGAAAAGTTTAATCAATATATCTTTGGGGTACAGCTACCTGCATACAAATTTAGTCAACAAACAAAGTTTCAGTGTCACCACTCTGATCCCTCCCTCAGTAGAGTAAGTCAACTGTAGTTAGGTGGGCAAAATTGCTGTTAACATGATGCAAGACTAAATAGAACTGCCATAAAACTGAAAGGCAACAATTTTTAATCCTGATAAAAATATTTTCTTGTATAGAAAATATTTCACACACAGTTTCCCTTGGAATGAGATAATATTGACACCAAGAGCTTAGACCAATACAGTGATTTCTACATAGAGCATGAACATCCAATTACATCAGACAGACTTCAGTTCAAGATTTTGATGACTATTATCTTACCTACCAGAGTCAAACCAGGAGGAAACTTTCCTAACAGCAGATTATTTCATGATTTTCCATAGCAAAACTTTCTGAACCTCCTGCTTAACCATTTGGCCATTCAAAAAGGTACAGAGAAAAGGTAGTATACCAAATTAATAGCTTGAGTCTGGTTCATTAAATTGTAAGCAAAAGAAGTACCATCATATTAGATCATGTGTGGATATTTCATTTATTATAGGAAAAATCACAAAGATCCATCCTGACTTTTTCAGGTCAAAGTTCTTAACTAAAATGAACTGCTCTTACATTGCATTTTTTCCTTTCTGCTTCCTTCTTTTTCCAGTTTGCCTTTTCTGCCTCTCCATTCCTCTACCTGCATAGTACAACTGCTTCCTCTACTTCTTCACTCAAACTGGCAAATTCTGATTCCTCAGCTAAGTTTCTCTAGTAAGCTAAGCAGACAGTAAAATTAATAACATTTTCATATCATTTCTTTTTATTTCATTCTATTGCCTAATTTGCTTATATGATTGTGTAACTGAAGAAAAGGGATAAAATGTCAGACTATTGTATAGATCCAAACCAGCCCCTTTGAACTCTGATTTTACAGCAGAAGCATCAAAGAAGAATTGCTACTCCAAGGCTTTTTATCAATAGAAGCTGTAAGAAGGAAATGATAAAAGAACATATTCACAGTCTTACCTCAATTTCCCATTCGAACTTCAGGAAGCTCCTACTGACTTTGATGCTATAGGATTAAGCCTTTGGGCCCAGATCCTCAAAGGTACTTAAATGTTGCAAAGCTAACTTTTTTTCCCCCTGTGACCTCATGGATTTCTCAACCCAAATACAACTTCCCAGGTAATGAATCGGGAGAGTGATTTTATTCTTTTTAGTAAAAAATAAAAAATAAAAAAAAAAACTATAAATCAGTAGAGCAAGGATCTGCCTAAATCAGCCATGTCTGAAGAGCAGAGAAGTGGGACTAGACATTGTCAATTGCCTCTGTACAGGCTCAAAATGACCTAAATACCATTCATCTCTACATTCTGGTTATTTTGGTGTGCAAGGGCTAGCTGATGGCTGTACCTATGTGACAATGGCTGACATATACCCAATCTGACTCCTAAGGAAATGGTAAGTAAAAAGGTAGAATAGAATGGTGCTGCATCCACTTGGTGGCCAGTCACTAGTGATGTCCCCCAGAGACAGTGTTGGGCCCAGTCCTGTTTAACATCTTTATTAATGATCTGGATGAGGGGATTGAGTCCACCATCAGCAGATTTGCAGATGACACCAAGCTGGGGGTGGGAGTGTCAATCTGCTGAAGGGAAGGAGGGCTCTGCAGAGGGACCTGGACAGGCTGGATAAATGGGCTGAATCCAATTGTATGATATTTAACAAGACCTGAGGGGTTCTAATTAACAGGAAGCTGAATATGAGCCAGCAGTGTGCTCCAGTGGCCAAGAAGGCCAATGGCATCCTGGCCTGTATCAGGAACAGTGTGGCCAGCAGGACCAGAGTAGTGGTTCTGCTCCTGTACGTGGAACTAGTTAGGCTGAGCCTTGAGTGTGGTGTCCAGTTCCAGGCCCCTCAGTTTAGAAAGGACACTGAGGTGCTGGAGGGTGTCCAAAGAAGGGCAACAAGGCTGGTAAAGGGACTGGAGCACAGGCCCTATGAGGAGTGCCTGAGGGAGCTGGGACTATTTAGCCTGGAGAAGAAAAGGCTCAGGGGAGACCTCATCATTCTCTACAACTACCTGAAAGGAGGTTGAAGTGAGGTGAGGGTCAATCTGTTCTCCCAGGCAACCACCAGCAGGACAAAAGGGCATGGGCTTAAGCTGTGCCAGGGGAGGTGTAGGTTAGATATCAAACAGAAATTTTTTACAGAGAGAGAGATCAGACATTGGAATGGGTCTGTCCAGGGAGGTGGTTGGGTTCACTGTCCGTGGAGGTATTTAAGAGACTGGATGTGGCACTTGGTGCCATGGTCTAGTTGACAGGGTGGTGCTGGGTCATGGGTTGGACTCGATGATCTTAGAGGTTTTTTCCAAACTGGTTGATTCTGTGATTCTGTCTGTAATTCTGTGAATGGGAAGGAATAGAATAGAATAGAATAGAATAGAATAGAATAGAATAGAATAGAATAGAATAGAATAGAATAGAACAGAATAGAACAGAACAGAACAGAACAGAACAGAATAGAATAGAATAGAACAGAACAGAATAGAATAGAATAGAATAGAATAGAATAGAATAGAATAGAATAGAATAGAATAGAATAGAATAGAATAGAATAGAATAGAATAGAATAGAATAGAATAGAATAGAATAGAATAGAATAGAATAGAATAGAATAGAATAGAATAGAATAGAATAGAATAGAATCTTTTCAGTTGGAATGATCACTGACTCAAACTTCCTGACCAAGGCTAGTTCACCTGGGTGATCTGATGCAGGTATGTTGCTTTAAAGGCAAACTTGCTCAGTCACTGCACATCTGTTCACAGAGCTGTGCTATTCATTGCAGACCAACCAAGTCTCCTGTTGAGGCCCTTCCCATGTCTAAAAATTATTACATGTAGATTGCAAGAGAGAAGACAACCTCGCTCGATATGTAGGAAGGTGACACCCAACCCTTGACTTGAAGATTAGACTTAGTACTAATCTAAAACCCAGTTGCAGGCCGAGGTTGGGATCTCAGCTACTGTTAACTCTCAGTTTGACTTTAGCATTTAGGCCGCATAGTATGTGGTCATTGGTCAGCCAGCTACAGGATTTAAACACCCATCCTCTCCAGTGGTAGCTTGGCAGAGATTTTGAGCACTTCAGTGGGGGGTGTGTGCATGCATAGGGATGCTGAAGAAATACCTTTGGTACCTAGGCCTCAGTTTCACTAACCCAGAGAACATATTTTCTGTTTCCAACCTACTATGACACTTCAAGGACAGGACATTCTTGAGTTGAGTGTGGATGTGCCTCCTTATGATGGGGGATGAGGACTGCTGGGGGATGGGGACTGTGGGTTACTGTCGCTGGATGGCTCTAACCTCCTTGCTGGGGTAGGGCAGGACATCAACCCTCAGCCCCCACTACCTTCTGCTCTTGCAGAGCACTTGCTTCTCCTTCCCCCTGCTGTGTGAGACATGAAATAGTGAAGCCAAGTAGTATTGCAGGTGCAGGGGAATAAAATATTTCCAGATGTATCTAACCTGCTGCTGTCTCTGATTCCCTCCCCATCTGCATTTGTCAGACCCACCATCTTTCACTGTGCTCCATCACCTCTCACCCTTCTCTGTTGCTCCATTTTTATGGAAATTCATTTATAAAAGAAAGACAGTTATATTCATAATGTAGAGCATACTGGAATACTTAATCTTTCACTTCATTTTTTTTCAAGTGTGCCTTACTCAGACGTAGACTGATAAGCTGACAAGTGCTAAAACAATCTGTGAAATGATGCATGGACTTTTAAGCAAATTAATAAATGCCTTGGAGCAAAGATATATATAATCACAGAAAAACCTGACTCTTTTCATAGGAGATATATCCTTGAAATACTGTTTTATCTGGTTAATTAGAGTTAAGGGGTGGAAACGTTGGCTTTCCCCAGATTAAAGAGAAAACTTAAAATAGTCAGATGGGAATTTGTTTTATATAATATACTACATACACACTTAAATATGAAAGTTTGATCCTTTAATATTTAACCAATGGACAGTCCACTGAGACATCTCTTTCATTTCCACTGGGGTCCTGGTACAAGCCCCAGCTAGTTTTAATAGACATCACACATTTTTAAAAAAATAGGCACAGTTAAGACACAGTTCAGCTAAGAGCCATGGGGCACAATATGTTGCATGGGTCAAAAGCGCACGTCCTAAAGGAACTAGAGAACTAGAACAGTGTCTTTGTTATTAATCCGGAAATTGCATTTTTAGAACATATATTGCTGACTATATAAGTCTCCCTTTTTTTTTCTTCCAGTAATTTCTTTTTTCACATGAACAGAGCAAACATCTCTCTTTGTTCCTTATAAAGATCTTTTAACTTTCCTGTTCCATCTAGACAGTAACAATCCCTTATGCATCTTAACATTTATGTTTATGCAGGCTATAAATGTTCATGCTCATACTCATACTAGACATCTTTAATATACACTTCCATCTGTCAGCGACCTGCCCGTGACCTTCTTCAGAAATGCAAGGTAACTTGGCTAGCTCTATTTCTGGTCCTTCTGAAAAAGAATTGTCAGGTCAAATTGTGACAGTTTAAGTGTGATGTCTGATATTGACTGCTGTCCAGCAGGGACTGTAAGCACTGCGTCTCCCACTTCATTCAGGACCTTACTATTGACTTGCACTATTGTCTTAAGGTTAGTCTTTTATCTCCTGTGCTTACAGGCAAAGAAAGAAGTGGCACTGGAGCAAACTGCTGTACTGCAGCACAGGGACACTGCTCTCAGGAAGCTAGTGGCTTTAAGACTTCAATGCCCACAAATAAGATGACCACTTCCTAGGGTGTCAGACAGGTATAATTACTATTGCAGCATGTTTCTGCAGCTCAATTTTAAGTAAAATGAATTTTCCAATATGTCTGTTTCTCTGTGTGTCTGTGTGCATGTGCATACTTTGAACAACATGGAACAACCTCTTTTGATGAAGTCCTTGTGCAGTGAGGCAAGAAAGTAAGGGAGACACCAAAAATCAAGCAAACAAAGAAGAAAAAAAGCAAACACAATGTTTCTAACTGTATGTTATTGCTAAAATATTATTATTTCACCTTTTTTTCCCCTTTCCACTCTCTAGGCTTGTCAAACCACTTTCTTAACACTCTAATTTTTTTACATAAAAATCAAATGTGGAACATTAGGAGCTTTGAAGTAGTCCTTTTGATAGAGTAGGAACCTGAAAGTCCTTGCAGGCATATAGGAGCCCTGCTGGTTATTGGCCAGGGTCACTAGCAAAGGGATAGAGAACAGAAACATCTTTACATTCCTATCTTTCTCCTTTTGAATTTAGTGGCTTTTCTACACAAATAAATGAGTTGGAGTTAAAAACTGAGCACTTCAAGAATTACATCATGCAGTTTGGTCTGATCTTTCACCTAATTTTTTTCAACAGTGTAATATCAGACTTTTGAAAGTATGCAAATTATTTCTAATTTGTAAATGTCTTGCAAATAGACACCATTCAAAAAATAGTTTGCAAATCAGCTGCACAACTATATCTATTGCATTTATTTGGAATTATTTTAATTTAGACTGCAGATACAGCTTCAGTTTAAGTGTGTGATATTGCACCATCTGCCATATTTTACACCAGGATAAAACCATATCATTTCATTCTTCTTGCCCATTTTCCAGGTACAGTTTCTCACCTGGATCATTCTATAGCTTGAATCTTTTCTCTTCTGCTTCTCTTCAAGCCTTGAAGAAACCTTTGCTGAAACAAATGTATCAACTATTTTTTTTTTTAAATCTGGATTTTAGAAAAAGAAAAGTTGAAAACTCCTGCCTCATTCCACACATGAAAACTTTGTTCAATGTTGGCTTAGAATAGCTCAGTCTTGTTCAAAGAGATTAGCAACAATGGGTTTTCAGTTTTTACAATGTTAATCCATGATTAATCTAAACATATTTTAATGCTCCTTGAAGAACAGTATTATTTTCTTAATCCAAAATTTGCCACATTGATCCCATCCTTGCTTATTTTTCCCACAACAATTCAGTTTATACAAGACTGTAGCTAAAGTCTTTTAATTTAAATCTGAAATAAATTATTATTATTACTATTATTATTACTATTACCATTATTATTATTATTATTATTGTTATTATTGTTATTATTGTTATTATTGTTATTATTATGACACTGAATGTAGCTATAAGAGTTGATAAGATAGAAAGATAGGCCTCTTTCTTACCCTTCAAACATGACTATCACCCAGAAAAAATACTGAAAAATTAACTGTTGATGTGATAATTTTCTATTTACTTGGGATTCATGAGTGTTTACAGATGCTGTACATATGCCACTTTGATGTTAGTGAGAAGAAAAACAGTTAATAAGATTTCATAAGATACTAGTTAAAAATTTTGCACAGTAATATGCCATTTGTCAAAAAGGAGAACAAGATTTCAGAATGATAAGGAGATTTTCTTGGATTTTTAATTGTACCAGGATATTTCCAGGATATTACTGTTTGTTAGTATTTTTTTAATTCTTTAGGGTGATTAATGAAGCCTATTTGTTATTTCTGATTAGACCTCACTATATCTGAAGTAGTAATGGACAATCAAAGGAGTGTGATAGTCACAAAATATGCCTTCAGATTCAGACAGTATCTCTAGAAATATAATAGTTTCCCACACTACTTTAAACAATTAAGACCTATATTAAATAACAAAGGTAGGTTAACGCTAAGGGTTGATTCATGGCTCCCATTGTTTAAAATTAAAAACTTCAAATGGATTTGTTAAGTGTCTCCTATGGCTGATGCCTCATAATATCTGCAACATTCAGCAAAACCACTGTGAAGGTCAGGACACAGGCATTATTTAGTGTCTGCTTTTAATGTGCAGGTTGTGAGCAAAGTCAACATCACGAAAAGAGCTGAAAGTTTCA
The DNA here is from genome assembly GCF_003031625.1 of Empidonax traillii. Lineage (NCBI taxonomy): Eukaryota > Metazoa > Chordata > Aves > Passeriformes > Tyrannidae > Empidonax > Empidonax traillii. The sequence goes on from NW_020955707.1 coordinate 228,382, forward strand.
GTGATTTTGCTTTGCATTACATATTCAGTGGCTCTCAGTAAAAACTAATCATATTCTTATCTGTTAATTTCCTACTTGGAGATTGCACTCCTTTGCCATAAGTAATCTTTATTACTGCTAAGGGCGTTATACTCCCCAACAACATTTAGGGAACCCAAAACATATTTTTTAACCTTTCTATGTAAATGTAATACCCATCCTATCCACCACTGCTCCTCCAGTGACTATACAGGTTGTTTTAGCAGGCAGGATGTTTTGGAAAACTGAGTACAGCCATGCTACATGTAGCCCCAGATGGTTCTCCATTGCTGTAGTCAGATGGACAGGAAGGAGCTCCTGGCTTTGGGCTGACTGTGAGCTGGAAGCTGCCCAGTCTGCCCTTCCATTTCCCTATGATGAGAAGTTGCAGCATCCACACACTCCATCCAATCTGTCACCAACTTGCTTCCTGTCAGAGTCTGGCATCCATGGGGCTGGCATTCCCCTCCTTTGCCCATGGAGGACATCAGAGTTGTCATACCACAACAGAACACCCAGTGACACTTTAGTCAGGCCATGTGATAGGCAAAAATTAAAATGCCGCCTACCTGGAGAAATACCCCATCGCCCACCAGTGAGGGCTACTAGCTTTTCCAGTGACTTTCTACACTGAGCTAAACAAGGACACCTCTGTGATTGCCCATTGCGTATGGGCAAAGTTAGGGCCCATTCTGTAATTTATTTAGTCTCTAGCGACATCCACTCATATCCAGAGAGAGAAATAACCCTCAGGGAGCTGCAACATCATCCCCTAAGACTAGTAGCAGTTGTGAGGAGGCTCTGGGCTCTTCATTCTCTGTAGGGCCAGGGAAGGTGGGGATGCAAATCAAAAAGCCAGGAAGAGCTCAGACAGATGGGTCTTCTCTTTGTGTACCCAGAGTGGCCATGCTCGCTCCCAGTTATCCCAGAAAACAAATCAACCTTACAATACTTTGAAGAGAAATTCCAGCTGAGTGTTTTTAGAGCTGATCAAATTAAATTTCAGGTATAAGAGGTTCAGAGGTTTTAGAAATAAAATACATTATTTACAACTAGAAGTATTTATTATTCAAGGCATTCTATCAATGCTAAAAGAATATTTAATGGCTAATGTATTAAATCCATATTTTATGAATAGTCAGATAATTTTGATTTCTCTTTTTTCTTTTGTCAACTAGTTTAAAAGCCATACTGAGAAACTGCTTATTAAGTTCATGTCATAAATGAGACTTCTATTTTTTTTCACAGCTCAGAAAAATGCCAAAATAAAAATTAATAAATAATGTTTTCCATACTTTAACACTATTATTCTTAAAAGTTGATGTAGTGCGTGTGCAAATTAAAGGTAAAAATATGTTTAATATTTGATTGCCACATTCAGAGTTCACATCCTGTAGGGCCATTGAGAATGTAAAAATCTATCCCACTCTTTTATCAGCTGTAAATGTGACCAGAACTGCTAATATCATGAATTTCAGAAAAATGTTAATAAATATTTGAATGATCAAGTCTTTGCTGTTCTGAAAAGAACTAGCAGCAACTATTTCACATATCAAAAGAATTTTTTAGGAGATTATAAATCACAGAAGTACAAAATAGAAATAGAGTGCAATAATCCTTGTGATATGCAGGATATGAAGGAAGAAGTAGAAGCTGCAATGTCCTCTCCTCTTAAAGCTGCTATGCAGACATGAACTAAGGAGCCTCTGACAACCAGTGCAATGACTGGCAGAAGGAAGATAACTAAAGGGATCGTCCACAGTTTGCAGAACACCAGACTGTGTGCAGCAGAAAGCAGTAATTCCTGCCATAAGAATTGCAAGTATCCTTAGGACCTATCCATAGCATCAAAGAAGCAGCCAAGTTTGGAGTTGGTTTGTATAAACACTCTAAAGAGACCCTACAGATTTACCTTCCTCATGTAACTTTCTCCATGTTTCAAAAAAAGGCAATTATAAATTTTATGAATGGTGAATCTTGTTTTCTGCAAATAATCTATATATTGTGTTGCTGGTACTCAGTGCAAGTGTTAGAATATCAATAAAAAGCAAATGCATTTACAAAATGCTCTATGCAATGTGGAAAACAATTCCAGAATCCTAGAATGGTTTGGGTTGGAAGGGACCTAAAAGATCATCTAGTTCCAACTGCCCTGCCATGGGCATGACCACCTTGCACTAGAGTGGGTTGCTCAAAGTCCCATCCAACCTGGTCTTAAACACATCCGATAAAAGGGCATCTGCAACTTCTCTGGGCAACTCATTCCAGTGCCTCACAACCCTTATAGTAAAGAATTTCTTCCTAACACCTAATCCAAACCTGTCCTCTTTCAGTTTGAAGCCATTCCCCCTTGACCTATGAAATGGGTCAAGGCTCCCATGTCCTTATGAAAAGTCCCTCTCCAGCCTTCATGTAGGCCCTCTTTAGGTACTGGAAGGTGCTCTAAGGTCTCCTTGGAACTTTCTCTTCTCCAAGTTAAACAGGCCCAACTCTCTCAGACAGTAAGAACAGTAAGAACAACAAACACTTTTAAAACAGTGGCTGGGATATTTTTCTGTATCTATATACTGCAGATTTTTTTTTTTTCATGCTCTCTTACAACACTTATTTCCTCATTTTTTTTTTAGTTCATTGACTGTGCTCAGCACTTTCACTTTTCTTCCTTTTTAGTTTAATGTCTGAAAAATTTGCAACTTCAGTCTCTTTAGAATATCTTTTCTTCTGAAACAGACAGGATGCAGTATGTCCTGCCAAGGGGAACTAAAGTTTATTAAATATACTGTATATATAATATTTATAATATATTTTATATAAGAACAGGGTCTCTTTCCTGATGCAACAAATAGTGCTAAATGCTGAATTATTCCAGGAATCATTTTATTAAAAGTTGTCAGCCTGATTGAGAGCAATTGTGCAAGTAGTTAGTAAGTGTGTATTCTGTTTATTCTGTGAGTACCATTTAGTATGTTTTGTTAAGGAGGACTGTCAGGAGGAAGGAAAGCAATTTGTCCTAGTCCTTGTACTCTGGGGACCCTCTGGAGGAAGGAGAACAGCACCCTTCCTGGACACAGCCAGCATGAAATGCTTCTAGGACACAAGCAGGAGGGACATAAAATGGAAGTCTGCAGAAGGAGAAAGGATTTGGCACAAGGAGGGAGTCTGTGTGCAGAAGGAAGCAGACCTCCCTCTGGCATGATGGAAAGAAAAAGACTTTCCTAAGCAAAGGATTTGGGCAAAATAAGGGCCATTGACTGTTTCTGGTCCAAAATGCAAATGAGAAGGAAAAAGGAATTCAGAGATTTTTTTTCAGAACTTATTTAATATGGATTACCTGACAGACCTTTGATTTCCCTATACAAAAAACTATTTTAGTTAAGCAATTTAGTTCTCTGATAAAACCTATCTTTACAACCAGGGAGATATTTAGTGCCCCTGGACAGACTTACTTGATAATTTTATGTATGTTACAGCAACAAAAGGATGGCTGTTGCTCTTCGAGACTATCACAGCCAGAGATTTCCTACACTCTGGCCAGTGCAAAGTTGGGCACCTGTAATTCCGTGTTTATCCTCTGCAAATGGTTTGCCTGCAGTTAAACATAGATATTACTTTGCACTTTACATAATTGTTGGAAAAAAAAGTGGATGGCAACTACTGAATTAGTTGGCTTAGAGCATGATAGAGGTGCTAATAATGCCAAGTTTGTGGATTTAATCCCAATATGAGTCATTCAGGCAAGAGTTAGACTTGATGGTCACTGTGGGTCCCTTCTAACTCAGAATATTCTATGCTACCTGACGTGTCTGTGACGACTTGTATGGCTTGAGCTATAGCACAGTTTGTGGTGGGAAAAAGTGATGTGTGTGATATACTCAAGTCTGATAAGTTATGTTATTTAGAAGAGGGTACAGGGTTGATAATTTTAGGTATGTTACAGCCACAAAAGGATGGCTGTTGCTCTTCGAGGCTATCACAGCTCTTTTCTTGTCTACTCACCTGCATAAAGAGATAAAAATTTATCTGATGTTATTTGCATCAGACCCCCAAATTACAAAATGTTGCTTGCTTCAGACCTCAAAATACGGACGAAACTCAAGGTTAAACTGGAGAAAGATAAAGGACCGCACCTTCTCCCTAAGCCCACTTTGTGAGTGACTAGTTCCAGGCATGTCACAAAGCCCTGTTCATGGGGAGGCAGCAGCCTCGGGCAAACACAGTCATATTTGTGGCTCTAGTTTGTTTCTTCTTATATTAAAATACATCACATTACTTGGTTTCTCCAAATTTAGCCAAGTTAACCGAGTTATCCAGTTCAAACTGAGTAATTTATCAAGCCACAAGTCTCAGTATCATCTGCGAATTTTATATAAACATCTCACATGCTTTTTTTAGTATGTTTTCTTCCAGAAAATGAATTGAATTGCATGGCCCATGCGGAGCTGAAGAATCAACCTGCAGTGAATAGTTTTTCATAATTCCATACATATATATCAAAAGGCAAACTTCTAATGTGGAGGAATATATGGTCACAGTCTGGTAGTAACAGTTCTTACTGAAAACATTGTGCTACATCAGTGCAGGTGCTTTTATCAATTGGATTTTTTTCTCTCTTCAGAAAAAAACAGAACTCAAATATCTTCCAGAAAATTTAGGTCCACCAACAGCATTTCTAGCAACTCCAGTTCTGTCCTTTGACTCCATGTGCGCAAGGTTCAGAGTATCACCACCAGGATGATCAATCCGATCCCTGGCTTCAGTGACTCTTTCTTAGGGTAGTTTGGGACTAGATGCATCATTCTGGTGGCCACTATAGCTTCAGAAATCTCTCAGATGTCTCCCCATCACACCACTGTGTCCCTGGAGAGCACTCTGCCTTGTGTGTATGTTGGACAACCAGAATGAAGAGTGTATGGTAGGTTTTAGTACACACTGCAGTACATTCACAGCTTTCATTCTGCATCTCAGTGAACTCTCTGTAATATTTTTGGGATAAGAAAGGCTGAGAAGGGGAAGGCAATTGGCAGTGGATTAGTCCTGAAACTGCTGTGTAGGCACTATGAAAATTTGGGTGTCACTGATTCACATTCCCAGATTATTGAGTACATATTGTCATATATTTTTCCAGGATGAACAATAAACTGATTAACTTATATTAGCTGGTTTCCTATTTTTAAGCTATTGTTACTCTTTTTTCAGAACCTAGTATATCCCCTTCATTGTCTCTGTTTTCCTTAAAGCAACTGTCACTGCAATTATATCAAGAGTTTGTAGTTTGTAGTTTTCTTATTTATTCCAATATAGGCTCCTCAGCACAGAAAGTGTATGATCAAATGTCATTTGATTCTCCATTTCTGAGGTTTTTCAAGCTGCAAGTTAAGTCTTTTGTCCTTTTTGACTGTTGGCATAAAGAGGATACATACATACAATTTCTTGTGTTTTTTTTTCATAAAAATGTCTCCGAACAGGGGATGATCGATATAAAGTTGTCATGCCAATTTCAGCGCATCTTGGACAAAATATTTTCCATACAGTGCACTGAAGTAATATTTTGGGCTGCTGTTGTTTGTTACTCTACACTGCTGGAAATACATAAGTTTGTTTGTATTCGCGCACATTTGTTGTTACCATTAGGGTAACCACTGGCTATTACAAGACGCTTTGAAGCACTATTTTTCATAAGCTGGATGAGTCAATGCTGTTTAAATCTGAGCCAAAAAGCATATCCTGATTTCTTTTTTCGTCATCCCTTTTTCTATTCTTAAGAAGTGTCTTTCCATCTAAGATTTACTTTTTATGCCTTGAACTTATGATGCCTTCAAAATAGTAACTACATTAATGTTAGTTCTTATAATTTCAGTTGATTTATTTGTTCAACATACACCAATTTAACAGCTACCAGTACATTTCAAGAATTTATGTATATAATAGGCACAAATGTTTCTAAATAACCTGACATTTTAAAAAGCTGCATGCTTCTAGTCTTACAAAGAAATTAGAAAACCATCACAAACACCATACTTTGCTATAGATTTGTACTACTTTGTTCACTCTAAACATTCTGCAGACTACTGAGACTATCTGTTCTTTTTCAACTGAAATCATGTAAAGTTGTAATTTTAGGAAATGCATTTGACTCTGTTAGAATAGTATTAAGACCAAGCAGTGCATGACTAGCATTCTGAAAGACATAGATAATAGTTGCTCTAGCATAATACATACATTGTTTGGTGTCCAAAACATACATTCACAGACTACGTGTTTAGGATTTGGCTATTGTGTTCAGACTACAGCTGCAAGTCACATCAGAACAAGGTAAGGTTTGTAGAGAATGAGAGATTTCCTCTTTCATTTTGCCAGTTTATCAACCAGATGGTGTTATTTAGCTCTACAACTCATTTACTGCATTTGCCTCAGCTTCTGCTGAATTCAGGGACAATTATACCTGCAAGTCAAGGAAAAGTGATCCCATAGTATTTATGAATCATGATGGAAATAAATGAGCAGTGATCGCTACAATTACCAGCTCTTATACCTAGACCAGAGCAAAAGCCTTGTCACCAAGAAATGTTGCTGCTGAGACAGTAAAAAGGATGATGCATGAGACTGCAGGGCACTGCAGCACTTTGCAGTCTCTAAGTAATTCGGAAGGATGTTGAACAATATCCACAGGAGATAAATATCTTAAAAACTGGTTTAGAAAAATTTCATCCAAGAATTCCATAAGAATTAGCTGAAAGGCCCTGCCTGCTGATACTAATCTCCAGTACAGCTTGCAATAGCAGAAAGACTTCAGTTGCCTAGAGAGCATTAATTTTGTGAAAGCTCTCAATAGAAGGGCAAGCAGATGACCTGCATAACTTAAGACCAGCGATCCTGGTATTAATCCAGGATAGATTAATGAAAAAGTCATGTAGGATTTACATCACAAAGAATTAAAGGATGTATTAATACTACCACCAGTCATCAGAGTAGATTGGAAAGTACATCTTGTCCAAAAAAATCATTTGATTATTTGAGGAAAATGGATCACAGACTGGTTTAAAAAATTTAGGGATCACCTACAACAGAATATGTTTCTAGTAGGATCCGTACTTAGCCTAATGTTAGTCAGCGTTTTAACCAAATCTGTAGATGTCACTGATCATAGCTGAATAACAAATGAAACTAAAAGGAGGGCAGGCCAGACACCCTGCCAAACTCTAAACCAGTTATGCAGTAATCTGCTATCAATACAGGCTGGGGGAGCAAGGAATTGAGAACAGCCATGCAGAGAATTTGGGGGTACTGGTGGATAAAGAGCTGGACGTGAGCCAGTAATGTGCCCTTGCAGCCCAGAAAGCTGACCACATCCTGGACTGCATCAAAGGAAGTGTGGCCAGCAAGTGAAAGGAGGTGATTCTCCCCCTCTACTCTGCCCAACCTTTACTGTGTCTGGGTCTGAGGTCCTCAGCACACAAAAGCCATCTGTTAGGATGGGTCCAGAGTGGGTCCAGAGGAGGTCATGAAGATGGTCAGAGGGCTGGAGCACCTCTCTTATAAAGACAAGCTAGAAAGTTGGGGATATTCAGCCTGGAGAAGGGAAGGCTCTAGGGAGACCTTTTAGCAGCCTTCCAGTATCTAAAGGTTGCTGTAGTGGGTTGACTATGGCCGGATACCAGGTAGCCACTAAAGCTGCTGTCTCACTCTCCCTCTGCAACTGGACAGACGAGAGAGAAAAAAAACAGCTTAGGATTCATGAGTAGAGATAAGAGCTGGGAGAGGTCACTTACTGATTACCTTCATGGACAAAACAAACTCAAAGTGGGGACAGTACTTAAATTTATTACTGACAGGATAAGAGCCAAAGAGTGAGAAATAAAACAGTCTTAAAAACACCTTCTTCTCACTCCTCCTTCCTGCCATGTTCTCCCTCCTCCCCCCTAAGGTGCAGGGGAACAGGAATGGGGACTATGGTCAGTTGTTGTTTCTGCCCCTGTCAGGGCGAGGAGTCCTTCTCCTGCTCCCTTGGGATCCCTCCCACCGGAGACAGTCCTTGATGGACCTCTCTGGCATGAGTCCATCCCTCAGGCAGTAGTTCTTCCCAAACTGCTGTCCTGTGGGTCGCTCCTCCATGGGGTGCAGTCCTTCACAAATGAGCTGTACCAATGTGAGTCCCCACAGGGCCACAAGTCCTACCTGGGAAAAACCTACTCCAGTGTGGGCTCCTTTCTCCATGGGCTGCAGGTCTCCAGCAGGACCCTGATCCATCTTGGACCTCCCACGAGGTAACAGCCTCCTTCATACATCCACCTGCTCCAGCATGGGCTCCTCCATGGGCTGCAGGGGGGTCTCTGCACCCCGATGGTCCCCCATGGGCTGCAGGGGCACAGCTGCCCCACCATGGTCTGCACCACGGGCTGCGGGGCCTCAGCTCTGGCTCCTGGAGCAGCTCCTGCCCCTCCTTCTGCACTGACCTTGGTGTCTGCATTGTTGTTCCCTTGTTCTCACTCTGCTCTTTTCTGGCTGGAATTTCTTCTGCGCAACAACCTTCTGTATCACAGAGGTGTTACTGTTACTCCTGATTGACTTGGCCTTGGCCAGCAGCAGGAAGTCCATCCTGGAGCCGGCTGGCACTGGCTCCACGGGACAGGGGAAGCTTCTAGCAGCTTCTAACAGAAGCCACCTCTGTAGCCCCCCTGCTACCAAAACCCAGCCACAGAAACCCACTACAGGTGCCTACAGGAAAGATGGGCACAAAATTTTCAACAGGGCCTGTTGCAAGACACAAGGGGTAATGGTTTTAAACTAAAAAAGGTTCCATTTAGAAAGAAGATTTTTGTTATAGTGGCAGTAGTAAAACACTGGAACAGATTGCCCAAAGAGGTGTCCCATACCTGGAAACATTCAAGGAAAAACTGGATGAGGGTCTGAGCAACCTGATCTAGTTGAAGATGTCCCTGCTTGTTGCAGACATATTCAACTAGATGACTTTCAAAGGTCCTTCCCAGCCAAACAATTCTATGATTCTATGAAAGTCATACATGTAAGGAAATAAAGGAATGTTGACCATAACCACATGCTAAAAAATTGCATCCAGGGGGAAAAAAAAAAAAAAAGTTAAAAAAAAAAAAGGTAAGAATGAAGAGTTAATGGCATGTGGGTAAACAGATGTGTGAAAGTAAGCCTCCATTATAGTGACCAAGCTAAAGAGGCATATATGATCTGCAGATACACAAAGAGCAATAAATGGGTCAAAGTCATTGTGATTTCAGCTACACCTTATGGCATTGATGAGACTAGTAATGGAATGCTTCCTCCAGCTTCTTATTTCAAGAAAAATGTTGAAGGTGCACAACAATTATTTGAGAACTCAAAGAAAATACCTTGCATAGACAGAATACCAAATCTCAGCATTTTAAAAAACAATAGTGAGAGGTGTCTGCTTACAACATATAAAATATATACATGATGTGATAAAACAGTGATTTTAAAAAGAATTTTAATAAATTGGAAAAAGCATAACAAAACAACAAAAGAACTAAAAAAAAAAAAAAAAAAAAAAAAAAAAAAAAAAAAAAAAAAAAAAAAAAAAAAAAAAAAAAAAAAAAAAAAAAAAAAAAAAAAAAAAAAAAAAAAAAAAAAAAAAAAAAAAAAAAAAAAAAAAAAAAAAAAAAAAAGGAAGTCCAAAACAAAAACAAAACAACAACAAAAACACACACACACAAAAACAAACAAATGAAGAAAACCACCCAGCAGATGAAAGCTAAGTACAAGGAAATTTAGAAGGGGAAATGCTCTAATCTTTAACTGCAAGGATGATAAATTTGTGGAGCAAGAACCAATGGACATGTAGTTTGCCCACATTTTAATTCCTTCACAGAAAGATCTAAAGCTTTTCTGTAAGAGCAGTGTAAGTCAGATGTAACATATGTACTAATTATTAGAAAAATTATTAATCTCATTACAGGGGTAGATGCTCAGGTGACCTGCTGATTGCTTCCGTCCTTCAACCCTACAAATTCATGTAAAGAACTGAACTCCTCTTGTTCCAACTCAACTTTCATGAGTTACTGACACAAGGATGTTTGATGGCTTCTTGCTTCTCACAGGAAGCCCACTGGAGTGACCGTTCATGAATTACATGTAAATACTACGCCATTTCCTTTCTCTGAGGTGCAAACCATGATGGTCTTGATTTAAAACAAGATCAAAACACTGTAATTAGGAACCTAATTAAAAATATTTTAATTGTAAATTACTTTCTCAATGTGTTTGCTCAGTCTGTTCTGCAGCTGTCACTTAAGTAGTTCAGAACATCCAGCCCAGCATTATGTTTCTCTTGTATGCAAAATGCTTGTAATGAACCCCATTATGTAACCTGCCGGTGAAATAACTATGATTTTGCAGAAGATATTGTAGAATTTGGTACAGGGAAAAAGGGGAGGCATGAAGAATATCTTTTTAACTCACACTTAGAACTAATGATGACAGACTGTCAGGAAAGAAATATGAAGGTATATAATTATTGGCTGGCATGCCTCAGGCATCACCCAGGTGTTAACAATACATAAAGGCTGGGCATGCAAGGACTAACCTCCTCCAAAGGTCCTTTGGGATCTGTCTCATATTTTAATACTGTCATTTGCTTCACAGTATTGTTGGATTAGCAACAACTGGTTATAAAAGAATAGTAGCAAGAAGCACACATGCATATAGTCTTTTTTTCCTGATATTATGAATTCCCACCCAAGATAACTCAAACTATTAAATTAATTGCACAAAAACAAGCGTTCCTGCTAAACTGATGGTGAGTGGTTCCTAGAAGTGACTCTTTTGCCTCTGTAGCACTACTCAAATGAGCAAAACTTTACCGACATTACAGAAGGAATGCAACACTTGCTTCCCATTACATGAAGACTCACAGCAGAAATTGAAAATCAAATTCTGACTTAATTTGATATTTGTTGTTCAAGCCAAAAGTTTACACTGTAAAATTGTTACTCAAGCACCTTATGTGAACAGCCAGTGGTGACACATGGTAGCAATAAATTTATGGCTATTCTGTAGTCTGAAAGTTAATCACCAAGATTATTCAGTTTATGCTTACAAACAACAAAGAAACAGCAGAAATCTGGATCAGTTTCTGAGTGATTCATAAGTATGGATGGAAAATATAATCCTGATAACTACCTGACGAGCTCTGACACACACAAACACCCACAAACTGGCACACAGTTCTTGTGGTTGCAAAAGAGTTTCCATTTATTCCCTGCTTTGAAAACTGAAAACTTCCAAAAACTTTCCAGACCAATAACTTCTGATGCTTTCTCTTCCATCAGTGGGTTCAGGGTATTTTTTAGTCTAGCATTGGGCTCTTCATAAAAGTCTGAAGAAAATGCACAGTCACTTTAAAAAGAAGTTTAAACATATTTTTTGCATCATTAAAAAATAATATGTGAAAAGGAAGTTTTCCCATTTCCTTTAAGGTTTGAAGCCAAAAAATTATTTAATATTAAAGTGTCAGCTTAATATTAAAATGTCAGCTTAGCAAGACAATATTTCTCCATATGCACAGTTGGCTTCCCAGAAATACTTGTTTGAGGACATGATTCAGTTCAGACTGATAATGGCTTCAAAGGTTTTAACTAAGGCCCTGCAGGTACATTTGGACAGTGGTGAGTTTTACCATGCATAACTCTGTAGTTAAGTACACACAGAAATGCCAAGTCCAAATAATTGCTCCAGCATGGTCAAGGTAACTTTTTTAAATGCTGCAATAAAGTCAGAAGACAAACAAAAGCCCCTCCTCTCTTAAGTTCGTCACTTTCTGCAAACAAGATTGTCCTGAGACCCACTGGGCTAAGCTCTTGAAGATTGCACAGCCTTTATTTCTTTTCTTACACTTCTGTCTGAACATAATGTTTCTTTGCTTCCTCTGCTCATGTTTAATTGAGATAATCAAGTGCAGCACCTGTGTTGAATCCAAAGGGTCACTGGGAACATGGCTAAGCTCAAAAGGCAGTGTGCATGAGGAGGTCTGGCTTGGGCATTGACAGCGTCATAGCCTTAGTATAGTTCTGCACCTGGACTAAATGCTGTCACTTCTCGGTTTGCACATATATCCTGCTTTCAGATCTGGAGATACAACCAGATCCCTGCTCAGTGAAGTCTAAGGAAGATCGGAACTCCACATACATTATTTCATCATAGGATGGATGGATCATCTCAACAAGTATCCAGAACCATACATTGCATAGGGAGTGTTAGGTGTGTCAGCCTATGACTTACCACGAGTGTGGAGATAGGACTAGCTACTCACCTTCCTCATCCCTACACATACCAAAGTAAGGTTCTACCCTAAGTCCTCTTTTTTTCCCCGCACACCGTCTTTATTTCCTGCAGAATGTATGACTTTCCAGATGAAATCTGACATGTAGAAAACTATTTTGCAAGAAACAATGTCTCAAATTTTCTACTGGTGTATTCTTCAGAATAGAATAGAATAGAATAGAATAGAATAGAATAGAATAGAATAGAATAGAATAGAATAGAATAGAATAGAATAGGGATGTATCCTTCTGTATGGTCCTTAACTGTTCAGATCAGACATTTTATTAAGTTTCACATTTCAAAAATGGAATTTAGTATGTAAATTCATTTCCATTTCCAAATAATGCTCTATTTGAAAGTGTAATTCCTATGTATGCCACCACAAAACTGAATTGTAGAAAGAACACATTAATTTATACAAGTCTTACATTGATCATACCTCAGTTAGTTTAGAAGTACTCTCACTTTATTTTAGAGGATTGATGAATTCTGCTTTCTGAAGGAGCTTTGTCAGAATAAGAGCTAATTCTGAAGCTTAAAACCCTTCTTGTTGTGATGATCCAATTATGAAATCTCCAATATATTTAAATACTTGTTTTATGTTCCTACTCTTGTTTGAACCAAATTTTCTTTAATCACTTCTGTATCTGGCCCTATTTGTTAATGTCTATTTTGTGTTTTCTACCAGATATCTTCTTGTATCACACAGAGAAGATCACACTGATTTCATTTACTATTTTCTACTTTGTGACTACCAGAGCTTGCTTTCAGGCGCAGACTTCACATGTAATGTGATTGAAAAGCACCACACCCTTACTGTTAGTATTATTTTATCACTCTACACTGTGTTTCTTTTTCTTGTTGAATTTTAATGCATACAAGTGCCTTGGAGTAGGTTGGTCATTGAATTTTCATTCAACATAATAAATTTTTAGCTGCTAGTTTAAGCTGAAAATGACACCTTTTACAAAAAACTTACCACATGTCCTTTAACTCGCCTTCCTCAGATCTGTTCGTGCCACCCATGTCCCCTAAGGCACCACTGTCTGTTGCAACTCTTTAATTGCTGTCACTCCCTCATCTGTTCATTCATTCTTGCATCTCTTTTCCCCCTTTGCACCCCAGACAGGGTGTGGTGCATTTCTGTGGCAAAATGTCTTCAGAAAAAGTGCTTCTTAGCATTCCTGGAATGGGCTGCAAATCTGCAGTGCCAGATTTCATTCCCTATAACTCAGACCAATTGCACCACAACACCCCAGATTTTGGTTCTGTACTCCGTCACCTCAGCCACAAATCTGCAACTTCTCCACCGCTGAGAATGTGTTCTCCAGCAGTCATAAAGGCAAGCAGAGGCAATTATGTTCTCCTAGAGTATGAGCAACACCAGAAGGACCTCATCCTACAGGTGTTCAGTGCTTCAAATCTGGGAAGAGCCTCTGGCTTTTAGTATATTCCCCACGTGTCGCAACGCAAGGTAGTACAAGCATGCAGTAAACAGCGGTGGGCCAATTGAGAAACTCACAGCTTTGCATGCCTGTAAGGGGTGAGTCTGTGGTACACCAAATCTCTGCAGGTGCTTTCTCTGAGGCCCAGCTAAATTGAACCATTATATAGCTGCCACAGGCAAAGAACACAAAATTGGGCAGTTAGCACAGCTCAGCTGACACGTGATAACTTGCTAGGCTGAATGTGTAAGACCAAATGTTTTCTATACCTTACAGTACATATTTACTATACATAAAACATTACCAAGCATCATCTACATAATCAAACTTAACATTAAAATATAATTAACTCAAAAACCTTTTTGTACAAGTTTTCTTTCTGTTTACTTGTCCAAAAAATGGGAAGCATTCACAGAACACATTTAGAATCATGATCTCTGCTGTCTGTGGGGGGGAGCAGACAAACCAAGTCTCAAGATATTTATTACAGAATGAGGAGGAGACAGCAGGAATATGGTGTGGTGGCAGCTGCAGCAGCTTAGCACTGTGCACTGATGGCACCTGCACGGAGTGAGGCATCTACATGCTGCAGAAGCCTCTGTAACCCAGCAGAAACATTATGGTCCCATGAGGTCTTTCCAAGAAGCAAGCACGTTTGGTCACTGTCTACAAATGCAGAACCACTACTTAGTGATAATTTTTCTCAAGGGATGGCATGTGAAAAAAATACTCCTGCCATTTCCCCATCATAAAAATGTTGGGAAACAAACCACTAAGTAATTTCAAACCTTCAACCACTTCAGCAATAGTCCACTGAGATTTACAGTGCCATGTTGGTAGGGTCTGGAGGCCCCAGAAGCACCACTGCCATGGCAAAGTGGACCGTCACTCAAGTTAATTTATCCTGCTTCTCAGATGTTCAGTCCTGGATGATCATCTCTTTTGTCCTTGTTTATTAGAGGCTGTTTCAAAGATGCCTCAAGAATGCTATCTATGGCAGCCCAGTGCCAGCCCTTTGAGGATTTATGAAATAAGAGTAATGATTTCCACACCTATTAATAACAAAATTAACAACTAGTGTAAGACAAAACCTAGCAATTCAAAATTATGTTCATTAATCTTTCTGCATTAATCACCCTGCTGCATGCTGCACCTTGTAAAGCTTTTATATCTCTTTGTAACTAACCTCAGATCGCTTTGTAGTAGTCCAGACTGGATGGGGAAAAGGCACAAATGACTATGTAAATACTTTGTAATCCATTTATTCCATTTGTTAATTTGTCATCATGTTAAGTTCCAGCAAAACAATGTTTGTCAAATGCCACATGAGTGCAACACATCAATCATGACAAGATGGAGGGTTCACAAATATGCTTTAGGATGCTGACTTCAGTTCTCTGCTTCTTAGTCTCTGTTTTGGTTTGTTGGTTATTTGTTTGGTTTTTTATTGGGTGTTGACTATAAGGTTGTGGGTTTTTTAAATCAGGGCATGTTTTTTTGTATTGCTGGAAATGGTCTGGGTGGGGGTTTTGGTCCTCTCTAAACAATTAGCACCTACAGAATTTCAGAAAAATAAATTATACACACATACAAAAATAATTACATGGATTTAAAAAAAAAAAAAAAAAGGTTTTCTCCCAGTTATGTGCAATCATTTCAGTACAACATAATTCTACAGAAAGTACCTTTATGGTTTTAATAAGGAATAGAAAGAACCTGTAAATAATCTTATTATTGCAAGGAATGCAATTTTAATACTAATTTTCCAGGATTTTAATTAATTAGGTAGTTTAAATTTCTTTATTTATTCATTACAGTTTCATACTTTACAGTTTTAGGTGAGAGGTATTTGAAGCCTTAGGGAAACAAGTTGCAACACAATCCTACTCAAACCACACAGACCTAGTTTCCTGAAGATACACATTTCACTGTCTAGTCCCTTCTTACATTAATAATTACCACTAGAATAAACAAGAGTTAAATAAAGCTACTGCAGGTTTAAGTCTTTGTCCATTATAAAAGAGGGGATGAAACTGCCCAGACATAAGTTGTGGCTGTTGGCATTCTTTGCCTTCTTAATCCTTCCTGCTCAGCTCACATGTCTGAAGTTACCAGGCATTTAATGACTATGAAATGTGCTTTTTCTTCTTGTGTCCCCTTCTACAGAAGAGAGGCTCAGATTAGTCTAGCTGTGGATTCATTAGTGCATTTAAGAACTGTCAATTTATGCACTACCCTCTCATATTAATATTATGGCATAAGAAAGAGAGTATTCAGATCCCGAAACACAGATTTCAAGCTGAGATATTCCATCTAAGCTCCACTAAGATTCACTCTGGAAAGTGCAAGATCCGCTGCAGTGAGATGGGATAGTGCAGTGTGCTTGCAGCAGGAGCCACCTACCAAGTCCAGGTAGTCAGGTCAACCAGCCTTTGCATGGGCACAAATAGCTGGATTTCACAACCTCTGATTAAGTTTAGAGTGTTTGCTAATAGTAATAATAATATAAAACCTGATGTGAGCCGAAGTACTTGTTAACTCAGTGTCTGAGGAAAACTAGGGCAAACTGGTGGTACTTAATGTTGTTGTGTCCAATCACCAAGCATCTTATAAATATTCAAAGAGGGGAGTTCCCTCTAGCTCTGCCCACCTTTTCTTGCCCACTGCAAGCTGTGTACCTGTACATTTTGTCTCTTTCAGTTTTCTTTTAGGGATTGTGACCCACATTCCAGGCTGTTATTTGGACTCTGGAAAGTTACAATTCAGAGAGTTAGAGAGATGCATAGGAAACTTCAGAGAAATTGTGGAAACCCTTGAAAATATGGTTTGCAAATTCAAATTAACATTGTAGTGGGACGTGCCACATGGCATCTCTACAGAAAAGATGCATCAATTCAAATTGCAGACAGAAGCCTTGAGGAAACAATTGTTCACTTAAGTGATTAAGGACTGAAACGTTTTTTTCCAGAAGCCTCACAGCAAACGCTAAGCTTGCCAAGAGCCCTAGCCAGCAGCTTGTTTTGAGTAGACAGAAGTCATGGCAGGAATTTGCAAGTCTTGCCAAAACCCTCATAACTCTAAGTCTGATAATCAGATATACCCATAGGTGAGAAAGCATTCTCACAGTGCCTTGTAAGAATCCTTTTCTGTTCAATTTGCTCTTGATACACAATAGCTGGATTTTTACAGTCAGACAAGGTGTTTTCCCAGCTTGTATCTAGTACTTTTAATTTCTGTGTGGATCTATCTCCTGTTCAGATCCATGGGAACAGCATCTTTTGCACAGCATTTATACAGTTTTTCTTGTGCTGAAAATGCTGCTTAGGAAGTGACTGTTTCACCGCCTAGTTCACCAACCTTCAACACCTTGTATTATGAATCATAAAATATTAATCTTGAGTCTTTAAAAACATAAATAAGAATCTTGTTTAAACAAGAACAAACAATCACCTCGCAGTTGTGCTACTATGAATTAATTTCCCATTACTCTGAAGAGTGTCAGACTTCCAGCCTTGGAAACTTTCTGAAATAAAATCACAGCAAAAGAACATAAGGGCATAATTTTGTTTTCATTTTCATGATACATGTGCAGATATTAGCCAGATACCTAGATTTCAAGTTTACTTCAGGATCTATTCAGTGACACTAAATAATTGCATGCTTTTAACTAATTGTTCTATTTATTTAACTAATAACTTGAAATAATTTTAATAGTCCTCTAACTTTAAGTATTACCCTAAAACACCAATAACAAAAGTGAAGGGACTCTTTTAGCCAGCAAAATACATAACAAAAGGAAATGAATTATATTTAAAAGGCATCAGACCTTTAACACCTCTGCTAAACATCAAATCCAGAGAAATAATAAATAATGCACTATAGTTCATGTTAATTTTAACATTATTCA
Organism: Empidonax traillii; assembly: GCF_003031625.1. Classification (NCBI taxonomy): domain Eukaryota; kingdom Metazoa; phylum Chordata; class Aves; order Passeriformes; family Tyrannidae; genus Empidonax; species Empidonax traillii. Next base: position 246,061 of record NW_020955707.1, read on the forward strand.
TTCATGAATGAGCAGAAATAGGTAGCTAACTCAATCATGGCACTTTTCAAGTATATCCATGGTAATGTAAAAACTATGTTGCCGTTTGGGGTTGATTTTTTTTTCATAAAATGCAGGTATCATAAAACAATGTGCGGGCGACTTGGCAGGATGGAGAACATCTAAAAAAGTGTGATTTTTTTTCTTTTTCAGTGAAAGCATGTGAGGGGGGAAAAATCTGTATTTTCCACAAAGTCTGAATTCACACAAGAGGCTGTGACAGTATCATTATATAGCACACGTTTAAATCCAGCACAGTTTCAAGAAAGTAATATATACATGGCATAAGATGTTTTCAAGCATTTAATAAGGTAGATGATGGTGTCACAATTTTTAAATAGATAGGTTACATTTCCTTTAGTGTTAACAGAATTTTTATCCACTCTCAGAGGGGTTTATATGCAATGCTAAAATTATAAAATCCCCAGTATTCTGAAATGTTTAGTCGTTTGGCTTTATCTTCAAAGAAAGCAGCATTTACATGAAAAGATCTATTTGCTGAGTGGTTTATAGGTTATGTTATACAATAAAACTAAAACTTGAGATCTGGAGCACATAAAAATATTTTTCTTATTTCTTTTCACTGTAACTGGGTTGTTTTGGTGTGTATAGTTTGGGGGTTTTTACAGTATGGAAATTTGTTATTGAAGTAATGGCAACCTTATAAGGTTAGAAGTCCTTATTTTATCCTCCAGTTATTACAACACAATTCTTTGAATAAGAATAGAACTTTCTTTCTCAGTAAATATTTTCCATGACCAAACAGTTTTTGTAAATAGACAAAATCGATGTATACACATGAATATACAAACCCAAAACTTATCTGACATTATCATTCTATTTTCTTTTTTAGGTCCTAAACCTCAATTCCTTGCATATTGCAAACTATCATTACATTTTTAAGGGGGTTGAAGCGCTCAGAACATGTATTTAATATCTATGTAAAATATAAATAAAAATGGACAACAAAAAGAAAAATCTTTGTGGTCTAAACACTCCCATGGCTTAACACAATTTCATTTCATTTGATACACTTAGTTAATAGGCTTTCTGTTAACTGACATGCAAAACAGATATTCATTCTTTTCCACTCTTAGATTTGCATACACAATGTCTACAAGTTCAAGACTGGAAAGCAAGTCTTGATCTGTAGCTACTCTGAATTCCAGTTCAAGAAAATTTAAATTATTTTATATATCCATGTACCTGTTGCACAAATGACAAATTTAAAAAATGTGCATATAGCAAAACTAAGGTGATTATTTCTTTGAGCAAAAGTGAATTGTCACTTTTGTTGTAGGAAATGCTGTTATTGGAAAATGTCACTCTAAGCACAGAAAAGTAAGCCCATCTTATGGTAACTTTTAGTTCATATCTGAAACGCATTATTGCAGTTTTCAAAAACTGTAAGGGGCTCTATCTTCTCTAAACTGTATTATTTAATGCACTAAAAGTTGTGAAGTGTCTTATTTAGGTAGAAATATCAGTCATATTTTGTAGGAAATGCTGTTCCTCTTCCTGGAGAAGTAGAAGTCAACTTAAGCATATCATAAATCTGATTTTTAGTATAGAAATCACTTCATGTAGCTGTTATTTAACTTTGCAAATATGAGAATATAAAACTTTATTGAGACAAGAAAAATCTTATATTTTATATTCCAGTGCAGTAAACCACAGGCCGTCAAATATCTTTTTTTTATTCCAAAAATGCTTGGTTTGGTTTTTATGTTTTTACTCAACCTGAGTGCAGTAAGGTTACAAGCTCTGTCTGCAGGGAGGGAGAATGGGGCTTTAGTATGACAGATGAGTCTGGTGAATACTTTTGTGAAATAATAAAAATAAATATGTCAGCTTGTCATTAAAAGAAATAAGCTGTCATTCTTTGTTTATTAGTCCTGCCTGCAAGCCAGGGTTACCTACTGTGTGTAAATAGGTTTGCTAGATAACTTGATTTCCTGTTTCTTTGAAAAAAAAAAAATTAATACAATTAACTCATTTATAATGCTTGGTAGGTTAAAAATTTAGGTTTGTATTATTTTGCTTAAAATCTGTACGTTTTATATAATAGAGCAGAGGCTATTCTAATTCTGGCTTATTCTTATATTATGTATCAGAAAAGTAAGAACACTGCAACATAATAGCTGAAGTGTTGAGAGAACTTCATATCAAAACCAGAAAGAGCTTAATGAGCACATATATAAAAAGAAAAAAACACGTTAACAAAACCAGAGAAGGGTCAGTGGTCACAAGAGCCACAGAATTGCTGGATACACTGTAGGCTTCTCCTGAAGCCTAATACAAATGTCTCTATTACAGCATACACCTTACAGTGACACTGGTCCCTTTGTTCCTAAATACAACCTTGTGTAAAGATGGAGCGCTGTAATTAAAGGAAATAACCAAAGTAAATTACTGTTTACAGCAAGCTGAAGTAATACAGTGCTTATTTTTTAAAATGTGCCTGGCTCAGGCGACTTTATTTAATCATGTTTTCAAATATTTCTGACACAGACATCTATAGGTTTGATCTGCTTGTAAGAGATGTTTTGAGAGCTGGCTCCCTGCCTTTGCTCATGGCAGACAGGGAAAGTTAATAAACTTAGGACATCCATTGAAATTATCGCTTTCTCCTATACATGGCCAAACAGGCAAGATACCTCACCCAATTTCCTGAGCCAAGACAAAAGGAGGAAAGACAACAAGCCTCCATAATGAAAGCACTGAAAGGTGTTTATTTTTGGATTCTGTGTCCTAACCCTGGGACTCTCTCCCTGATGAGATCATTGTGTGAAAAGGCACAGTGCAGCTTTCAGGATGCAGCCGTACCTTCTGGTGTGCGAGAAGAAGGTAGATTTTGATGCCTCAGTGACCAGATCTCCTTCCAAGTAGTTTGCTAAATTCCCACTGGCTAGGAACAGCAAAGCTGGAAGTGCACTAGATGGAAACCAGGGGCCACGATAATTGTACAAAGGCCTGCTGAGATTTTCCTAACTGCTTCCAGTAAAAGAAAAGAGTCCCCTACTAGCAGCGGTAAGTCCCACAAGAAGGAACAGTACACTATGTTCACTCATATATGAATAACACTTATTTTATAACATGAAGTTATAGATCTGGGTGCCCTAATGGAAAGAGGGCTTAAACAAATACATCACTGGGTAAAAAACTCACCATTTTCCCCTCATCTATGACTTAACTTGCAGTATTGCTATGTCTCTAACATAAGGGGTGTTTTGTAAGATTATTTTTTATTTGATATCATAAGTGATATGAACAGGATTCTGAGAATTCCATCTTTTTCATTGACACAATCTGAAGAAAAAAAAAAAAAAAAGGAAATCAGCTTAAAGGGCAATGTGATTGACCATTAAAGGTAGGAGATTGCATTGCTATGGCAGGACACTGGGAGAGGAAACCAGAGGGACCAGAATCTGAACTTGCTTTCACCTTTCTATGGTTATGTAATTATCCCAAATCAGTATAAGTTATTAATCCCAATAACTCTAAAAAGGTTAAAGCTTTCTGATCTTTTTTAACAGTTTTAATTTTTAAAGGCTATATAATATTGTATGCAAAAAAGATAAAATCCCATTCACCATTACCTGACTTCATATACATTTCCACAGCAGGAGAGAATAATCTGAAATCCCAGGAGCACAGAAGTAAAAAGCTACTGGAGGTGAAAAGCTGTGCAGACCTAGCTGTGGGGATTCAAGGTACAGCACTGGTTAACCAGGAAATGCCACAAATATGAATCGTTTCTGCACTCATGGAGTGCCCAGTTTTGAGACTACTGAGCGTTAGACAAAGCAGAACTGCAGCTGCTAAGTTAGTCTGCACTCGGAGCGCTGCTCTAAGATAAAGGCTAAAAAAGTACTATCAAAATGCCTTGCATGTTCTGAAACTATAGAGCTTATTGGTACACAGGTAGTGGGAAAAAGAAATCTGGAGAAGGCAGAAAATGCACTGTTCTGTGTTCTATCACCATAGTTTAGGTATCCCTTCTTAGGGTAAAGAAGATAACAAAAACAGTCATGATATCTTTTCTGAGGCAAGAGACCTGCACTTGGACCAGACCAAAGAATCATTTATTCTGACATCACATTCCTGACAGTATCTGCCTAAGAAAGGACATGGGAATACCACATTGGGTAGGAACGTTCTCCCTACTTGTTCTCATTATAATTTCTGCTTCTGGTTTGGAAAGAAGGTGAACAAAATGAAAAGTTCAGAGAGAAACTCACCACTAGATCTGCAATTTTGCTTATCCTTGGCTGTGGAAGAACCCTCAGCCTTTCGCAGCTAGAAGCAAACAGGGAGAGGAAGGTGCCACCCAGACCAGCTGAACTGCAGGGCGACTGGGGAGTAGAGCAGCAGTCACACTGTGGGGGCGAGTGTAGGGAGATTAACCCAGTGAGAGTTTAAATCTGCTGAGTAGGAGCACGTGTCTTTAAAGCAATATATAAATTGGACATTTGGTGTGTTATCAGAGTTAGATGAGGGACTGGAAGAGATTATCAGTAATCCTGTATGACTGCAGAGCCACTATCTCATCCCTGAAAAGCACCAGGTCAAGTGCAATGCAGTGGTGCTGGTTAGCAAGAGGGTGGAAAGGGAGAGCCAAACAGCAGGAAGAGCTCAGGAGTAAAAGGTGGTGTTTGCTGTGCACAGAAAAAATGTGATACCTCTAACTTCATCCAGTTCTGCTTGTGCCCCAGACATGAAACAGCCTTGTTTGACCTTTTATCTGCTCATCTTAGGGAGCAGTGGTAATTTAAAAACTAGCAAAAACAATTTTCTAGTTCTTTTTCTGTCTGTAGGCTACTTGGAAGAAATTAGAGATATTAATCAAAATTTTAACTAAAAAAAAATATTTTGGCTAACTTTATTTTCAGAACAATGTTCCTGGCACAGGGGGAGGCCGTCATATAAGGCCTTCAGAATCCAAGATTGCTAATTACTGGCACAGTTCTCCAGTCAGTGTATCCTTTAGCATTCTCCTCTGTGAGTCACTTAAAATACTGTATATGAAGCATAATACTTGAAAAGGAAGAAGAGAAATCTGTAAAGCATAATTATTTTAGATGTATTTAATTTTGACTATGCTTACACTTCCTGACCTATCATTGACCTGGATCCTCTACTCTTAGATAACTTTAATTTCTATATCCATGCTTCTATTATTCAAAAGCATGGGAAGCATGAAAACAACTTGATTAAAAAAAACCCTCCTTTTGATACTAAACCAAAATCAAATTATTTTCACTTATGATGAAGAAATTTTTATTGCTCAGCTACAAAGCCAGTGAAATGCTAATTTTAAACTAATGAAATATTGACAAATAAACTGATATATTCAGGGTTTTGTAGTAAGATCCAGTAGTTGTAATCAGTCTTTCAAATAGCTTATTCAGAAGCATTTTCATTCAAAATATTTTTAATCTTTTTTTTAAGAACTGTGTAATGATATAACTAATAAGCCTGCATTTCATACTAATCAATGAGCAATTGGAAAATGGGTGAAAATAATTTCCTTTTCAGAAGAACTCAGCACTTGAAAGGAATAGTTTGGAAAAGCCTTTTGGATTATTCCTAAAAACATCTAAAATTGTTATATTATAAACAGCAATATCTGCTCTTGAAATTTTGGTACTTTTTGAAGAAAGGAAAACCAATAAAAACCATTCAGACTGAAAGTATATTTTGGTATTCAGTACTGGGAGTGTGTACAGCAGTATTGTAAACCAGGGTTTAAAATGTTGTGATCTAAATAAAACACAAACATTAATGTCAAGTTTTACTTGTTTACAAAGGTAGAAGACTGCTGAAGGACAAGGACTGCAGCACGGAGTCTCTATGACAAAAGTCAGTGGAAAAGAGAGTAGCAAGAATTGACTGGTAGCAAACAGATTTCCAGTAAGAAGTCGACTCCAGCTGGACATCTCTGTGATAAGAGAGATGATTTTAAGGTGTCCAAAGGCAGTGAAAGCCAAGGTGGCAAAGGAGACATATACTGTACTGATGATGGGACAAAAAAGGAACTATGGGAGAGCCTAGGAGATGGTAATGATCAGAGATCGGGCAACTGGGTGGGTAGGTGGTGAGAATCAAAAAAACCCCACTGAGTTCATGTGGGGAAAGGAAAAAAGAAAATTAATAAATTGCATTAAAAACCCCTCTGATAGTCCAAAGGCCTGAGAAGTGGCAATCAGACTTGTAGATATGTGTTTGATCAGGGAGAAGAAAAACCACTCCAGCCATGAGTAGCAGTGGAAAGGAGGAAGTCAGCACGAAGCATTGTATACCCCTGTCTGCCTCTACCCCTGTCAGTCCCTGTGCCAAGAGGGGAATCTGTGTTACCCAGCAGTGGGTGAGCTGGCAAGAGTGGGCAGGGGAGGGAGGGAATGCAAAGCAACTCCATGCTGCACCTGGCTCCACTAGCACTTCCAAGGGGGTTGTTTCTGAAGAGAAGACATGGAGCTGTTTAGGCCTTGAACCTTGGCTGTGGCTGAGCCTGGAAGGAGGAAAATGAAAGCAAGACAAGAATATGAATTATTCATGTTCCTACATTATTGTGCTTAGAAAGCAATAGACAGAGAGCTGGATGGAAGGTAAAGGCCTTACAATAGGGAAGCTGGGGGGCTAGATGCACCTCAAAAAGATGAGGTGGAGAAGTGGCATTTTATTATTACTTTTATAACTCTGAAAAAAACCCCAATAATCACTCTGATCAGGAGTAAAAATATATAAATTAAATATTATGGAAATGAGGACTGCAAACTAAATTAAAATGATATCAGAAGCAACACAGAGACTTCTTGTATCTGGAGCATTTTGATATGTGGCAGCCCATAATAGCAAAGAATTGATCTAGTCAATTTACCTCCTGGTATTTTTCCATTTATGATTTGATTTTTCTGTATGTGCATTTACTCATAGCTTAAATGCCCAACTATTTCCCCTACCTTATTACCCCTTGAGTGTTACTAGTGATTTTAGAAGCATTTGCAATTCTGTGTGCCTGCTTATGTCCTCATCATTTGCAATAGTAAGGTACTCTTATTGAAAAGTGTGTTATTTCAACCAGCCTAAGACTTGCAGACTGTCAGAGGGAACTGGGAGGCCATCATATACAAACAAGGATTATTGAAAAAGCAAGACATTGGACAAGCCCGCTTGCCTGCCTTTCTTTGGCATTCTAAACATAGGCTGTAGAGAGGAAATGGGCCCTCCTGTTTCTTCAGAGAATTTCTGTGTCAGGAGCTTCCTCTGCTCACTGCACAGCAACTTTTTTCTTGTAAGGGAAAAGGAAAAATAAGGAATGCAATTTATAATATATGTTTTCCACAATAACTAGTAATACGATCAATAACTGGCAATAGAAATGTTCTGCTAGTGGCAAGGAACATTTTATGGTCTCAGCTCCATCAGCTGACATTACTAAGAAATACATGCCATGGTTTCCTTCACAAGACAAACAATATTGCAGCTACAAATTCTCTGTTTCTTAGAGGCTTGTTGTAATCTTTATTTTCTTTCACATTTTATTTCATAGGACATAAACATATGCTTTGTCCCATCCTGCGGCACATCTACAAAACTTAACTGAACATATTAATTTACATTTATGCTGAATCACCCCAGTTTAAACTTGGTAATAAAGCTTTGGGAGTACCTTAAGGATGAGACATTTACAACTATCTATAAATAAGATTCTGTAAATCTAAATCGTCTCTGGCCGTTAGGGTCTAGCATTAAGACCCACTGATAATCATTTCTAGCTCTCACACGGGTAAAATCAGAGTCTGTTGACTCAAGCACCTCACAGCTGATGCCAGGTATTCCTGCACAAAATGGTTTTGCCTCAGGCAGGCAGTGCCTAGGCAACATAGGATCTTGTATAAATGAGCCCAGAACTGCTTTAGGTAATAACCAAGGGAGTGTGTGATCTCCAGAAAACTTTTGTAATGGGTTTCCTTTAAAAAATTCTGCCTGTGGTCTCCAGGTCAGTTCATATAAAGTTTATAGAGGCAAAGGTCTGGAAGGTACCTCAAGAAGTCATCTTGTCTGATCTCATTCCCTAAAGAAAATCTACTACATTTTTGTTATTCTTGACAGATATTGTCTAGGCTTTGGCACTTTCATCACTGGAGGTCTTTACATACAACAAATTTATTCCTCTATCTTTACCACAAGGAAATAGCTCTTCATATCTGCCCTATATATTCTTTTCTAAATTTTAAACCCTTGACTTCCTAAGACACCCACTACAAATTAAACAAAACAAAACAAAACAAAAAAAGAAATTTAATGTTTCTTTTGTCTTGTCAGGAGTCTTTTGTATATATGAAGCCCATTACACTTCTGTCCGCCCCTGACTCCTAGGTCGGTACATGCTGTGGACCATGCATTTGGTCTTCATCCCTACTGGGGACTTGGCTGAAACACCAAGGACCTTTGTCAGCTTGCAAGCTGGTTTTCTTTCCTAGGAGCTGAGGCATCTAGGTGTGACAGAAGGTGAAGGGGAAAGGATGTGACTTGCCCAAAATGGCTAAGGTCTGCAGCCAGGCCATGGGACAGAGGAAGGACTATCTGACTCCCACCAACCATGTCCATATATGACCTGCAAGAACATACTCCAAAGGCAACATGGCACTTAGTGCTGGGGCAAGACCTGAATTTTATGAGATAAATGCTCCTTCTCTCACTGTACAATGAAAATAATAAAGTTCTGATCTCTCACTCATGAAATAAGTGTTTTTTCATCCAGTTTAGTGTCATAATCACTGTGGCTACACACAAATCAGTCTGACTTATCCACCTGGTTTAAAAAAAAAAAAAAAAGTCAACAACAAACCATTAGCTCTCTTTCCTGGATTGGTTTTGTTTCATTTTGATTACCTGAATTCAACTGACATAAGGAAAACAACAGGGCTCCTAGGCTGGAAAATGGATTTGCTCCTTGCATTCCTGACAGGATCTTGGATTGACTCCAGGGACAAACTGCAACATCACACAGGCTCTTTCACAGTTTCATGGGAAGATCACAGGTGCCAGATATAGTATCTATAAACACACAAGCCTACATGTCAATGCCCCTTCTCAAGTCAGGAACTTGGTGCTGGGTGTCCCAGCCCAGAGCCTTAGAGGGCAGGAATCATTTAATTAGACTGAAATTGGAGTCACACACAAATATTTTCTGAATCTTATTCCCCCTCTCTGCTTAATCTTCTGTCTACTATGCTTTTTTAAAACATTTATAGGAGGAATACTACCTACTTGAACAGCAGTCATTTGCTAACACATCATGAGGGAAGATCAGATCTGGTATATACAGAAAAATTTTAATTTGAACTGAGTAGCTGGTGGAAATATCACCAAGGCTATTCAAACAGACTTAGAGAACCAGCACCTGAACAACAAGTTATAGCTGATCTTTTATCACTGTGAGAGGAACACATTAAAGTATTTAACAAGAGCATAAGTTGGTGAAAAATTAATGGACTGAAAGGAAATTGGAGATCCATCATCTTTTGCGTGATGCTTTTGATTTTGAACCAAAAATATAAGTAAGAATGTACAGATTCAAAAGGCATAGTAGGAGACAAAGGACAGAAATTATTGCAGTGTTTATTATTGACTACGTTATTGCAACCCCCTTTTTTTCAATGCTATTTGCCAACCATGTATGACTGATAGAAACTAGATGTGATTACTTACCTCAATGTAATTTTTTTCATGACTAATAGGTTCCAAAAATTTGCAAAAACAATTTCATCAATAAATTCTTTTCTCTCTTAAAAAAAACCAAACAAATAAAAAAAAAAAAAAAAACCCATAGGTATTAACAAGTACAGCTACTTTTTATATACCAGGGGCTTCTGACAAAACAGAGTCCATACATGAAACAAGGCTCTGGAGATATTCCAGTGCATCTGTAGTCGTTAATTAAATCCTTTATGTTGCTCTTATAAGACAAATATCTGGAAAGCAACAGCAAAAACATTGCTGGGAACCAGACATCAGTAAATGAGAGTACATCCAAAGAAATACCCCCCCCAAAAAAAAACATTAGGTTGCCTGTACAAATAGGCATATCTTTACAGCTATAAGCAGTTATTCCTGCTAAAAGGAAAATTCTAAATTATTTGTGTTGTGTCTAGTTTTACCCACAGCCTTTCTGAAAGTGTATTTCTTTCAGCTTGCTCCAATATGTCCAAAAGTAAAGAGCACAGTTCTGACTACTCAGAGCCAATAGAAATTTTTACTGTTAAACAAAGATATGCTCAATAGCGTCTCTTTTAGGACTTCTTGATGTATGCTTGCCATTCTAAATTTTTTTTAACCTTGTATTTTGATAAACTCAGTAAGAAACCCTTTTATGTGGTGAATATCCTCAAAGCTTTCATCAGTTTTGTTTCAAGTGAAGAGGATGGAGTGTGGTAACTGTCAATGGAAGAGAAAAATAGAGTAAGGAAATAAACATAAATCTGAAATATTTATATAGATTAATATGTTAGGGTAAAAGAGTATCTTTTTCAGGCTCCTAAGCCCTTTGCCAACACTTAAAGTGCAATAAGAAAAGTGTATCAGCGGAGACAAAATACTGCCTTCCCTTTCAGGCATAGGAATTAATTCAGAAGAAACAAAGAAAAAAACAAGAATAGCAACAATAATGTTTCTTCCTCTCAATAATCAAAGAAAACCTCTATCTCACTGGCAATGAGATGTTAATGTAGCATGTTAATTCCTCAGTGTCTTCTCAAAACAGTTGTTTCTTTTATTTTTTCATTTTCTTTCTTTTTTTTTTCCCCTAAGGTTACTTTGAAACAAACTTGCATGAAGGTTCAGAAACACATATATGCTGAATTTCTCTGTGCACCTGTTTGCAAAGTCCATTTTGACTGTCTCAAAACTCTGAGGGGCACATTCTTCCTCCTTCTGGGAAATTACACTTCCTATGTCTTGGGCTCTTTTATTTTGTTTCAGTTAGACCCTCATTTAAAATAACCATCTTGATTTAATGAATCTGACTAGGACCTTATACTTGCCAACACTAATACTGCAGAAAACTCGAAGCCTTTCTGTAAAAAGGACTTCCATTTGATGTTGCTGATGCAGAAAGAGTACCATCAACACAGCACTCTACATAATTATGACTAAATCATTAGAACAGAACCCAAAAGCCCCACCAGCATTGCACACACACAGCCCCAGGAAATGAAAAGTTAAGACCTGCAATAGGAGCAAAGTCTGATATTTTCCATTGCATGTTATTTGCTCAGCAACATCCTTGAATGCTGAAGGCAGTTGATGTCCCTCATCAGAATTTATATTTTGTTGCTAGTTTATGAAATACGGCAATATCCCAGCAAGGGCTATAGATCTGTCCTCTTCATCTCATCATGGGTGATGAACATGAAAGCCTCTTCCAGACATCTCCACATGTGACCTGCTGGATCTCCCTAAACTAGCTGAAGTCACCTCCAGACCTAGCATATACATAAATCCCCTCAAGAACTTCATGTTCCACAACAAAATCTTCAGTTTCCCTGTGAAATTCAGCAAATCATCCCACCAATCCCTCAACCATATTCCATTGTGACTTTTAACACACAGATACCACCACTACATAAATTCATAGACTTTGAGGCCACAACTCGTGAGTGAACTACTCTGATATCCTGTGAATATGAATGTATATCACAGACCACAGTCCAAACAGGTAGTTCCCCATGGAAAAAAAATTAATCAAGATAAAGTGCTTGACAAGTTGCAGTCTCTACACAAGACTGTTGTCCTCATGATTTTTTACCATTCTGTAAATCAGCAGTGATCTTATATTAGCTTTACAAACACTGAGACGTGTTGCAGTGGGCTGAGCACTGTATCTACAGAAGACCACGAGAAACATCTACACTCCATGATAGTTTTCCATTGACAACTACCTCTATTATCTGTCAGCTAGACAGACCTTAATCTATTTAACATGTGTTTTATTGACATGGTATAGTGATAAGAGTTTTCAAAATAAGAATAGGATATTGTAAAAAGTCAAATGCCTTTTAAATGCCTAATTGCATTTACCATATCAGCCATATTTATTGGCATCAAAGAGTTAAAGCAAGTTTGATTAACAAATGCCTATTTTGCATGAAACCATGCAAAATTAACCAGTGTTATTTTTATCCTGATCTTTTTGATTATTTATGAACTTCTATGACCACAGGGTGTTGTCCTAATTTGTCACAGCATGAAACCCACCCTACCATTTCCCAGCCCTTGTCCCAAAGCCCTCTTGGCATCTCAGAATATCATGAGGGACAGTCTTTGTCCTGAAACTTTTCCTAAATTTCTAAAATGTATTGAAAGCAAACATTGCTGAGGACACATAATTTCTCTGCTTGCTTTTTCAGATTACTTGCATGTGGGTTTGGAGAATCGTGTTTTTTCTGTTTTGAAGAGAACCTTCAACTTCATTAGTTATAAATCGCAGTATGTATCACCATTCATCATTATTTATAGTGTAGTCTATCTAAGCAACTAAGCCCATTTTAGGATCAAAATTTTTGATCTAGAAAATTATGGGAGATAATTGACAAAAAAATCCTGGATTATTTCTGTATGTAAGGTCATCTACCATAGAATCTGGTGAGGGGAGGAAAGAAAAGTCCACCCTCCCAATAACACAAAGGAAGTGAGCAGAACAGGTGACCACTGGATTTCTTCTCTTCCAGTCTGGGAAGAGGAAGCAGTGCAACAATAGTAAATATTTTCCTATTTTGCTATTTACCTATTTCCTATTACAAATTAAGATTTTTTTTAACTTAGGGGATAAAATGACCAAACAATATTGATTTACTTACAGATTATTTCTCTTTCCTGCATTTTACATCAGTCTTACGTATTTTTTATCTGAAAAAGTCTCTGGTCATATAAGTTTAACTTCAGTATTAGGGGCAGACCAGCTGAAATAGAGGAAGCTTCTTGCAAGAGAATAGTGAAATATATGCACAATTGGATCAATGTTATTAGTAATTGAATTTTATCTTCATTCACAAATCAAACAAAAAAAGAATAATATATATGTTTATCATATAAGTTAAACATATAATTTTCAGAAGAGTTTCTAAACTTTCAACTTATTGTTCTATGCTACTGCTCAGCTTTTAATGACCTGAATCTCCTTTTTCAGTCATATCTGTCAATTTTCTGTATGAAAACAGTTTCAGTATGAAGAACAAAGATTATCTGAACACATTGGAATGACACCTTTAATTTTTAAATAAATCGATTTTTCTGAAAAAAATGGACTCAAAATCTCTGGTACCTTTGTTTTCTGTAAAAGGACTTTATTTTGGAAAACACTGGCTATCTGTTTACAGAAGACTCAGCTCACTATAGCAACAACTAGCATGAGGGTATTGAAATCCAACTATCAAATGCTTTGTGTATGAGCAATAAATTACTGCTAATCAGCCATTTTACTAATTATTTTCCACTATAAATTCTTGCAATACATTACAGACTGCTTTTTTGTATCCTAAAACTGACTTCAGAGCCAGTCTTTTACTTAACAAAAAAAAGGACTTTGAGAGATTATATATGGCAAGAGACAGTACAACAAATCCATAACTGATTAGTTAAGGTTTCAAATTAAATCTTTTCAAGGGCAAGTGTGTCTTTCAAAAAGATCTATGTTTCAGTAGGTGCAATTATGAACATCAAGTGGTTTTCAGAATATGAAGATTCAACGTACAAAACGAATCCCCAACCACTTTCAGTTTCATCAGTCTTAGAGAAATTGTATTATTAACAGCAGAAACATTATTACCAAGGCACATTTTCAAAAGCTGGAACAATTATCATGTTTTATTTTGCAATGCCTTTTCCAATAAAGTCTATAATTCAAACTTATTTTTAAAAAGAAACAAGGGCCAATTCAACAGCCTCCTTTTCTGCCTGTGAGCGACAAAATCCAAAACAAATACCATTTAAACTCAGGACTTGTAGTCCTAAGATTGTCTTTATTATTGAGCAGGCAGACCTGCCATGTATGAAATGTTGAGAGTCCAAATCCAGAGAAGCACACCTTCTGACAAAGAACTACTCTACTGGCATTGCTATTGTCTTTGAGGTTGCAAAATCACCCAGTTTCAGGAATATATTAGAAATATAATAAGTGTTGTTATTATCAGGAAAATTACATATGTTCTGATGTTAAATTTTAAATTGTGGATGTCTTGAAAGCAAATAAAGATCTTTCCTCTTTCTCTGAAACAAGAAAAAATTAAAGGCTAGAAAAAAATTGTAAACCTTATTTAGCTTCCTTGGATTTAATTTTTTCTGATTTCATGGGGGAAGGGAGGGGGAAATCTCACTAGCAGTGGTAATTGCATAAATGCTATTGGGGAAAAAAAAAAAAAGGAATGGATGAATAAAATAATTCAAGCAGTGACGTTTACTACCTGGACCAGATTAGTATGCTGCAAATCTAATTTGCATGAGATGCCATTAAATATAGGGGGAAATGTAACATATGCCCAGAACAGCTTATAGATATATGATTCAACTACAAGTAAAAGTGTGCAAATAAATGGAAATAAAGAAATTATTATTTATGGACTTCATATTTAAAAAAAGAAGTAATTTTGAAGATGTTACTTTACATGTTCATTAAATTTCCTTTCCTGATGTCTTGGATTACTTCTCAAGTGTGGAAGTTTGCCTCTTTCAGCATGATGATCTAAGCAGCTCGTGGGTGCATATTTTGATCCATTATGAAGTTCTATGCACTTTATTAGAAATAAAGTGTTACTACGAATTATCTCAATACCAGTGAAATCTCAACACCTCTAAGACTTCAACGAAGGTGTATTTCTGATGCACTTATAAGATTACTTATTCATCATGCTTCTATTGAATACAATAAAAAATAAGGTGCATTATGGTAGAAAGCATTTTATTGTCTTCTTCTGTATCTCATTTTATGCCTAAACTAGTAAATGGACTTCTTTCTAATGACATAGCCATGTTATTATCAAAGTGCATATTGTACTGCCCAAGATGAAAGCAGCATGTTTGGAAATCCAATTACAAATTCTTTCAATCAAAAAATACTGTGAATGCATTTGAATATTTTTTGACCTAAAAGAATTAAAACTACAGGTATACTATGTATTTAACATGTAGCTGCTTTTTTCAGCTTTCCATTTCTAGGTTCACCTGAAAACACAGCTAAGTCAAATTCAAGTAACTCTGGCAGTTCTGAACATAACATTACTTTTCCACAATAGGAAAAACTACTCACTTTTTGCATATGGTGCCCATGAATAAAACACTTGAGACGCTAACTGTTCAACCCAGAAATTGAAATTTATCTGTCATTGTCAGGGATGCTGCTTCTGTATTGCACAAATTGAATAAGAAAAGGAATAAAAGAAGGCAGGCATGAAGGAAGCTTACCTTTCTTCAAATGCCAAAACACAAAATTAAAGCTGAAGTGAACACCTATTTGAGGAAGTAATGGTGTAAAAGTAACAATTTGAACACCTAAAGTTTCAGATTAAAGTGATGGCCACGTCACTGTGTTCAGTCTTAGAGAAAAACTACAACCTTCCACCTGCCAGCCCTGCCAAATTCAAACAGAATAGATGGACAGGCCACACTCTTCTCGTCCTCACTGGTAATAATGCTGCTGCAAGCCAGGTCAGTCTCTCAGTTACATTTCTTTGGCTCCCCATAATGCTTGCTATTAGATTCCTGGTACCGCCTTTCGCTTGAGGCAGTTTGTCCTGTCACACATAAAAGGAAAGAAAACTTTTGCCTTGGGCACAAAGATGGTAGCAGCAGCAAACTCTCCTTTCACTTTTCTTTTCATACTCAAACTGGGTATAAAATTGGTATTTTAAGTCAGGATTCCCGTGACCTACTTTAGATATCATTTTTAAAAGGACATGGTTTGAGGCCCCAGAGGTGCACATTTCTCTCCTTTAAGAGAAGCCAAAGATGAGGAGGGCAGATGCATGAATACCATCCCATTTGCCTCTGATGACATTCAAGAATGGTTCATACTGAAGGGATTTGAAAGAAACAGACGAATCACAAAACGCAAACACCCGACATTGCAAAGATCATTAGCTATAGCATCAAGCAGTCAGGCAGAAGAAGGAGGCAAATAAATGCTATTTCCAGACACTTAAACTTTCAGAGATTCCCCAGCAAGGCTTCAACATGCTCCTCAGAAAATTACAGTTTGTTACTAGATGTTTGCTTCAGCCCAGGTCCCATCTTGGGCCAGGCATATGAGGAATGTGTGGGAGAAGCCATGACAGACAGAAATAAGTGCTTCTGTTTGAAAAGATTTGATTTCTAGGGAAAAGGAGGGAACTGAACCACCAGCTTCTCAATTCTCTGAAAGTATGTGGTGTTCAACTAGGCTACTGCCTAGCAAGATTGCTCCACCTTTTGCTACCTAAAATAATTTTTTTTTTTTTTAAGAAATAAATATGTACCTCTTTAAAGAACAGGGCATAGTTACTTACATTCAAGAAAGGTTTCTAGGCTGCATGAAATATCTACCAGTTCTTCTGGTGGCACCATATAGACCACAAAGCCAACAGAAGGCCCTCGGTCCTCTACATTTTTATCCCCTCAGCATTGGCCTCCTGAGACATTTCCTTTTTACTTCAGTGGAACTGTTTTTAGCTGCTCCCACTTTATTTTTTTCCTGTTTTAGGATGCAGGTCTACACTTCTTTGCCTGATCTGAAAGGAAGATAATGGAGGAACTAAGGTATAGGAGCACTCTGATTCTTCCCGCTGTGGTTTACCTCAACTTCCCGAACTGCTGCACAGCTCACAGCTTACCCGGTTTTTCATCATCTTTCCTGACAGTAACTAATACAAATAACTGTCTGCTAAAGATGTTATCATCTTACCTCGCACCAGGATAAATTAATTTGTTAAAACAACACTGATCATTGCATTAAACCAAGAGCACCTCCCTGTTGACCATATTCCATCATGGAAACGCGCTATTTTTAATAGTCATTTTAATTGATTTCCAAGCTAAGCAATAGTTTACATAAGAGAACTCATTTTTTTCTTTAACAACTCATAAGGGGCTTTTCAAAATCTAAGGAAAAAATAGCAGTAGCTATGAAAGCCAAACACATCAGAATAAGAAAACTCCTTTTAAAAACAAACAAACAAACAAACAAAAACAAATAAAACAAAACAAACAAA
The DNA here is from genome assembly GCF_003031625.1 of Empidonax traillii. Lineage (NCBI taxonomy): Eukaryota > Metazoa > Chordata > Aves > Passeriformes > Tyrannidae > Empidonax > Empidonax traillii. Next base: position 263,343 of record NW_020955707.1, read on the forward strand.
AAAAACCCTGCAAGGTTAATTGATTCTCACTTTCTCCAAAAGCAGTATCTTGAATTTTTCCTTCTCCTTACCCACTACTAGTAGGTGCAAAGTAACCCACAAAGTCAACAGAAACACTGTTTGATTAAAGTAAAATGAGCTATTATTGCAGATATCTCTTAAGATTTTCTCTTGATGTCTGCTTTCTTCTGGATATAAAAAACAGCCACGTGGCTGAGTGAAAATGCTGTTTGGATGGACTGCTTATTCCTGAACTTTTCTACCTACTGCAACGTTTTCTTGAAAGTTGCCACACCTGGCACAGGGGGGGCTTGGTCTGTACTTTAAGCAGAAGGCTGAGAGACATAGATGTAACACAATGTCAGGAACAGGCATAGCATCACTACATTCTGCAAATTTTCCATTTCTATATCTCACAAAATAATAGTGGAAAATAAGAACGGACAAATGCAATTATATGTTCAGAAACAATCAACTGTTCTTGTTGAACAGGCCATTAAGATCTTCAAAAAATTCCACGCTCTGCTGAGGGCAATGATGTCAGTGAGTGGCAAAGACTTCATTCCAGCATCTTTTGTAAATTAGGTTTTTCAAGTATTTTATAGACACAGCATTCTTTATATGCTGTGTGGTTGTAATGTTGTTCTGTCATTAGTTGTATTTGGGAGACAGTAGGATTAAATACTTCTACTATTTTTCAGTATCTGAGCAACAGAACCAGTAAAGTATCATTGGCTCCACTAGAGAGAGCTCTTGTGCTAACATAATTATATTAATAAACATAATTACTTGTTTGAAATCAGTGGAATTATTTATGGAGGAAGACGCATTGTTGCACGCACACGAGAAGAGTTAGCAGAATCTGATGCTGGATGACCAGTGTTCCTAAGATTTACCATACTACAAGTTGTTCCCTTTGTGCTCATCTTTGGAAAGTGTTCTTGGATAGATTGTTTTCTATTTTCATGAAGAATTTTTCACATTACTCTGGCTACTCTGTCTGTGTAAAAAAGAGTACCAAAACACAGACTCTGGCCCAAAACCAAATTATGTCCTTCTAAAAGGCATTTACAGCTTTCTTGTCTTGAAGGCCAGTGCTCAGCATAAATTCAGATATTTCTGAGTTGTTAGAGTGACTGTAATCCTATTGAAATTCCACTGAGAATAAGCACAGAATGGAGCATAATTGGGTACAACATGCTGAGGTGGGTCCTACAAAGCCCTCAGTACACTTAGAGCTATGGCAGACAGGACTGGGATCCCCACTCGGGGCTATTTCAAGGAAAAACACACAAAATATTATCACCGAAGGAGTAGGAAGAGATTAGGAAAGTTTTGACCTAATCCCAGTAGGGTTTAGATTTTAGTTATAATCACTCATCTGTCCTAATCCTACAAAGTGGCTTAATACAGAAGGATGGAAGAACTACTGAAGCATGCACAAAAGGTACAGAGAAGACTATTGATTGAAGGAACTAAGCTTTCTTTTCTACTCTGTTTCCCATTGCAATTGTTGTATCTAGTTTTATGCTTTCAAATCTTAACTCCTTTGTTGAAAAAGCACAGATTTGTTTTGCTATTTTTTTAATCAATCCTTTGGGAACAATAAGAACTGAATTGTATTCTTACTTACCTGAAAAATCCTGACTTCAGTAATACTTGAATGGAGTACTAGATCTAAGACTGAATATACATAGTCTAAAAAGTAAAAAATTTTGCATGCCTTCTTACTATATAGTACACCAAAAGTCCATTGGAGTCTCTGCAATAAATCTGTAACTTTTTGATCAATAAGAGAGCTCTGTTCTATTAAAGGAAGCGTTAAATTACCAGTGCACTTTATTTCCCCCACCCCCGCCTTCATCACTGCTTCCCCTGTTCTCACTTGCTGCATATCTTTGAGTTGAAAGGCTGCTTAACCCCTGGCATCCCGCTCATTCTCTTATTTGTTCAACTCCTACTTACCACGATGAAGACTTTGGGGAGTCGTCAAATCACAAACCTGTCTTCAAACTTAAATACACAAGTGCTTTGAGTATCCTGTTTCCAATCGAATCTACTATGTTCCTGTAATAGGTACAAACACTGTAAAACAAGCTCTCTTACCTTTTTTTTTTTTTTTAACTGAGTCATTAGAGAATTCTTTAGGTATTGCCACAAAATACAGATTTGTTTGGCTGATTGCTTCTGGTTTTTTCTCCTCTTTTAAGAAGAATTAACATCACATATATGTCAGTCTACCATTTATATCACAGATGTCAGTGCAGTACCTTTAAATTTAGTTTTTTCCAATCTAGTATGCAAAAAAATAACATTTTTCTTGGCTCCATATATGAGTACAAGAGAATGTGGCAGTAAATTACTTGAATGAAATTATTCAGTAATTCAGTAATTACTAGCATTTTGAGGTTGCTCTGAAAGGAATTTCCACTAGTATCAACTGAGATTCAATATTTACTTATATTCCTGAAATAGTTATCACAACATCTTTCGTCCAGATATATGTTAATCTGACAAATTCTACTCACAAATCAGAAAAGAAAACCCAAAGTCCTTTTCTTTACATTTCTAGTGTGCACTAAGCTGCATAATCTTGTTGTCATGGGAAATTAGCAGCAAAGAACCCCATGCAAAACAAACCCTGACACATTCTGTCAGGGTTTGTGCATGAGCTACAGTAAAACAGCTACCTAATCACAAAAAAAAAAAAAAAACAGGTCAGATATGGCCAGCTACTGTACATAGCTAAGTCACTTGGATAATTCTTCCTTCACAAGGTTGCTTTGTTGACAGCTATTATACAGCCAGAATTTGTTACTTTCTTATAAGTTTTTTCACTTTAATACCTTTAAGTGTTAATAAAGTTACATAAAATAGTGATATTAAATGCAACTTAAAGGAGAGCTTCAGGCAGAATCTCTCACCTGAGAGCCAAATGGGAGAAAATACCATCTTATTATTTATCGACTAGGTTAGTCCTTCATTTTTCCAGTCTTTACAAACAGTTCTGTGAAACCACAGAATTAAAGGATTTCAACCTGCATAGTGACCCAGTACTTGGAAATGGTATAAACTGACAAAGAAGGCAAACCAATAACAAAATGCATTCAAAGACAAATACCATTTTCTTTATACACCCCAAATAAGGATTTTCCTGTCTTCTGAGGGTTTAATTGGCTTCCTCAGTTCTACCTCAAATTTCACTGCAAGAATCAAAATGCTGGTACAAAGCTAGCAGTCAGCTCACTTCCTAAGCCAAGGTAGAGCAACTAACATTGTTCAAAAACCACAGAATAAAAATGCTGATACCACATTTGATAAAAGTGACAGTGCTCGACCTCTTCCAGAACTTTGTAACACTGTCATCCTTTATTGAAGATAAAAACGGGAGTAAAGCACAATACAGAATATTAACATGTCAATTCTTTCTGCTTCAGACAATAAAGCATTTTGTTTTAAGGCTTGAGTTTTTTGTTTTCTTTTTACATTGTGAATTATAGTTTATCTTGGTTGCGTCGTCTTTTTGAAGTGTGGTTTTATGACCAGCTGCTAAGGCTGAGCTGCTAAGACCAGTTTTTTCTGATAATGTGTTGTAATAGAGCAGCTGTTCACGAGTCAGGGAAACAGATTTTGTCCTAACAGAAAATTGACTTCTTGCACATCAAGTAGATTGTAAAATATATCAAAACATATTTCTCTTAAATCTATTTGGAAATTAGCAAATAGTTTTATTGTTGTTTTTTCTTCCCATCAGTTCTCAACGTTTTAGCAAAACTTTATTTTCCCGTAGAAGCTAGTGACAGTGAATATCATTCAGTATAAACACTGCATGTACTGAAGTCTGAGACACATCTTATATTTAGGTTCTTAAAATACCAGAATATTTTAAAAGTCAAAATCATGTGCTATCTGTTTATAATATGAACTAGATACAAAAGGAGAAAAACTACTGGAAAGATTTGCTGAAGCATTTCTGTATTTAAATGTTCATCAAACTGTTAAAAATAAATCTTCATTTCTTTTGAGTGTGAGTAGTCTGAGCATGCCATGTCATCTCTAATGGAAAAGTCAGGTCATTTACTCAGGTATGATGCACTTACTACTGAAAAAAACATGATGATTTGTCTCTTTTTATTACATATTATTCAGATAATGATAAATAATTAAGTTATTTAGAATCATGGAACCTGTGACATTACCAAAGTAAACAGAGATGATAACAGGAATGGATTTGGAATACTTTGCTTAGATTTTTTACTATCCCAAAAGACTTCATAGAAGTTGGAAAGAAGCACATAATTTTCAAAATGGTAAAAATTTCATTCTGTTAAAAACTGAAATGTTATCATGTTATTCTAAGATCATTGTAAGAGAAAAGACAGTACATTATTTAATTACATATCAGAATTAATTTCCAGATCCTTGATAGCTGCGGTTATTTTATAATCTGTAGATGGCTTTATGATTTAACTACAGAAATTACCTTGTCATACACTAAATGAAAACCACAGCTAAGGCAGGGTTCAGCTCTGGACTCTGAAGCATCACTTTATGTGTTTACAGTAAGTGTCTGCACATAAGCTGGGTGTGGGGGAGGCTCAACTCCCTCTAAATTAAAGGAGATTTTGCCAGTACGGTTGATAGCACATGGAACCCCAAAGCATGTCCCAGCTACTGAAGCCTGTCCGGCCACCAGCTTCTGCTCCAGTGGGGCATGGGTCTCCCATCAACCTGTGCTAGATCTTTGGGATTAAGGTGATGTGCATGGCAACTTAAATGACAGTGGGTACCCGCATATAGTCAAATGAAAAAGTCATAGAACCCCATGGATCCTGACAGGTTGACTCTTGCTCACATGTAAGCATTTCCACTATCAATGCACACTTCTGCTACTTGTCTGACTCTGGAGCTGAATCTCACCCACAGTCTCATCCAGCACATGTACCATAGCTTTTCTTGGGAAAAATGCCCTCCAAATCTAAACTTTTAATTACTAAACTGCTTCACAACCTAAAGTCATCATATACCAGACTTTTTTTCTCGCTTTTATTATATTACTTATAACTGTATCTTCTTAAAGCATACAAATTTCCTGAAGCTGAAAAACCTTCAGCCGTTATATACGATTAGTATACTGCTCTGTGTATCCTGCCACCTTTCCTCTGCAGTCACCTCTTGACAAAACTGTACATACCTCACTTTTATACTCTGTCCCCCCAAACCAATTTTGTTTCCCACTGTTTCCATTTGGACTATTTTTGCTGTTTCCTAAATTTCTCTCAGGGTCTTTTTAGTAATGTGAAATTCAGAACTGAAAGAATATGAACTGCCACCAACAAAGCTGTGTAAAGTTGTTTGTACCTGGGAACTCTTCCAGGGCAGAAAACAAAATGCAGGCATTAGAACTGACAAAAAGCTGATAGCAACGAATGTGCCAACTGTATTACAACCATCTGTACTCTAAATCTTTGTCTTTCTAAATGGGCAGAATCTGTAACAAAGTAGTTTTCATTCCTAAAAAGGAATGGGTTGCCTTAAAAGTAACTTCTATCTACTCTCTGCAGAAAATCCATTAATTAATCTTTATTATGTTTAGAGATAATTTTCCCAGTTTTAGTCAGTTTTGTTTACACATAAACTGAAATTATCTTTCATGGCAAAAAAAAAAAAAAGTATACTCAGCCATTGTCCCAGAATCTACTAAAGTCTACAAGGCAGAATTTTAAAATCTTGTAAATAATTTAGAAATGGAACCAAAAAGTTCAGAAATTGTCATGACCCAGGAACATGCAAACAAACACTTTGTGAAATTGCCTAATTTCCTTTGCTCTCCATAAGAATTCATAAGCTTCAAGCTTTTGAAAACCACAGCAAGTATTAATAGTCATAATAGGTAATTTACATCACCATCTTTTGTATAAAAAGGCCACTACTTCAAAATCAGAGATTTTCTGCTATTTGACTGTGTAAAACAAGCTCCAGTGACCACATACCTTTTTTTTTTTAGCTTTATTTGGCTAAGATGTAACAATCTTACCTCTGAAATTACTATTACAGTATTTTATTGGCATTACTAGACTAGAATATTGCAGTGAAATCTACCTGCAACCGGATCTTTTTTTTTCAGACTGAAAAAGTACTTATTAGAGATTTATTATTAAATGCTGCTTTTTTCAGTGGGTTACAAGATCTACTTCTAGGTGAATTTTAAGACACTGCTTTTCACCTGTACACTGATTTGTCTTTTCTATCTGAGATACTGTCATTTTTCCCAAGCCACATTTCTGCATTTGAAACATGCAAATACCTTTTGTTTCAAATGGAAAAGGTACAATCAACATTTTCTTTCTAAAGATATCTTCACTTTGGCATTAGTATAGGAATTACTTCTGTTTAAGGCACACCTAGAGTATGGAATTACCTTTAGACTTTTTTTAGCAATAATTTAATAATTTCAAAAATACCAGCTGATAGTTATTTTTACAGGCAATGACCCAGGAAACAGGTTACCACTTTGGCTTTGTGATTTTTCCTGTACTGTGTTCCTCACATAAACAGTAGAGCTAATATTGGAACTCCTTTAAAAAATGCAGGGAAATGATTAATTAATGTGTTTATTAATTATTTGGGAAAAGGTGAAGTCCAAGGTGGCATATTCACAGATGTCAAAATAATGTAGGTTACTGAAAACCAGGAAGAACTGTGTGGAATTCCAGAGGCACTTTAAAAGATAGACAACTGCGCTGCCTGACTGCAGTTAAAACTCTGTGTTAACAAAGGCATGTTAATGTACAGTGGGAGGTAAAACATTCAATATGATTTGAGCTGACGATACACCTTCATGAGCTCTAAGTGAACAGTAATCATTTGGGAGTGGGGCATAGGAGACAATGAGTCATTGTTGGTATCTCCGTTAGCATAATTATTAATTATTTGGGGGACTAAATTTTAAAATATATTAAAAAATTGGATTAAAATCATACCTGAAAAATTAAATAATGCCATCAATCTGATTAGCTGGGTTTGTGTTTACTGCTTATAAACCATTTTACTCCCTTGCACACATTTCCTTTCTCATTTCTATAATTTATTCACCTTTTTAACATCTGTTTTAAAATTTGATTGGAAGATCTTCCAGGCTAGAGAGCTGTGTTTGTACAGTATGCAGCTCAAAGAAACCTTACACAGCCTGAAGGCTTGTGGACACCAACATACCACAAATTAATGTATACTACTGAAGACCAGCCATATGATTTTGTTTTGAATGTTGTGCTTAAGTCTATTCACCTCATTTAAAATAAATAATAAAGTACAACTGGAAGGTGTTCAGAGAATGTAAATGCTAATATAATATCAAATTTTCATGAAATGAAGATTTTTAAGCATCAGGATTCTTTTCTTTAGAGAGGAAACATGTAAGAGAGTAATAAAATAATGCATGCAAGGGCAAGAGCAAATTTTGAAGTTCTATTCCATACCTCTATTATAGGCATATTATATTACTCAATACCTATTCCATACCTCATGGCAAAAAAACAAGGCAGCAGCCAGCAAAATTAAAGGTGTATTAATGACCTAGAAAAGGAATTTCATCCTTTCCTTGTGTGAAGGGAAGCAGAAGAACTCACTGTGATAGATATAGTTGAACCCAACAGATCAGAAATGAGCAGGATGGAAGAGAGGCATTCAGTTGCCTGAAGATGGCACAAAGAGACATTTAACATGATCTAAAAGTATCTTAAGAGGTCCATATGACAGAAAACCTACAGGAGACTTGCACTGTGCTGAAAGCAGATGGAGACCAGGTGGGACACTAAGGACACCTCCACAAAATAAAGATTCCTTAAGGATAGAAAACTTCACTCTTCAGTGTATTAACCAACACATGTCTGACTAAAATTAAAATAGTCAATTTGCTTCAAAAGAAGGTTATTCCCACAGCTTGTAGATACTTCCTATAGTATTTATCAATTACATCATTAATAGATAATGACCAGTACCCTAAACTGGTTGCTGATGCAGCAAGTAGCACAGTACTCTCATCGATAATTTCTTGAGTTTTCCCCAAGACCTTGGTACAGGTTGCCCAAAATTGACCTGGTTTTTACTGCTTGTCATATAATTTTGCACAATTTATTAGGTGAAAACTGGACAGTTATTTTTCTAAGAGGGAACCTAATGTTGCCAACCAGTATCTGGGTGAAGATCTCTTTTCAAAGCCTACTGTGTCTCATAAGGTTTTTCCTTATTATTATTCAAGTATGATTTTGGATAAGGTTTGGTGTCCTTCACCGCATGCAGAGATAACTGTTTCTTGAAAAATGGCATCTCAAATTCTTAGTCCACACCCATGCGGTGAGTTGAATATCACAAGTAAGACTTTTTTCCCCACAAACTCTACATGGTAAAAAGCCTGGTCAGAGTTTATTGTGATTGACTGTCACTCCAAATCACTTGAAACAGCAAGGCAAAGTGAAGAAACATGCAGCTTCCTCTCTGGTTGCGTAAGCAACCAGTAAAACAAGAGGTAATACTGTACCTGAGGATTTCCTCCCTCAGGCTGACGTTCAGTAATATTGATAATGGGCAGTATCTTCTATATTCAATCCAATTTATACTTGCGGACTTAAAGCCTATTTTATTTTTGAACATGAAGTTAATCTTTAACCCAACTTTGCCAATGGATTCAAAGGAGCTGGAAAATCCTTTCCGAAACAGATTTGGGGAAGATCACTGGGGACTACTGCACCAGAAAGAGGAATGGCATTTTTTGTCTTTTAGGAAGTGTAGCAGCTTTGAGACTTTTATTTAACATGACCTCAATCTGGTCTGTCTTGTTTTGACAGGAAATATATTACAGTCCTGATTTATACTGATACAGTAGCCTCCATTCTTTTGTTACCAGATACTGAGTGTACTTTTCCTGTGAATGCCAGCAGGCAAGAATCACAGCGTGAAATCAGCATGTGGCAAGTTCAAAACAACCAAAAGATAATACTTCAATCAGTAAGCACTCAAGTGTTGGAACTCCTTGACACAGGACTGCTGAAATGCAAAGCAAGTCAAAAAAGAATCAGAAAAATTAAAGCAGAGGAAAAAAAAATCAGGGTCCACCAAACACAGAAGTATTACCTTTATCAAAGATCCTGATCTGAGAATGGTTGTAGCCTGAGAGAATATTACTGTGAACACCTCTGAAACAAACTGTGGATGGACCCTTGAGCTCATATTTTGTCTTTTATATTTATTTTTAAAACATTTAATTTTCAAAGCTGCTCAAAAATTTCAAAGTGAGCACAAGTTTCAGGCAAAAGAATTTAATGTGTATTTTCCAAGTAAATTTATTTTATGAAATCTTTCACCAGATTTGATCACTATTCCATTTGTTTCCCTTTTGTGATCAACATTTGCTCTTTTTTCTTTTTCTATCCATATCCTTTTATAATTTCATTTGAAATCGATCTTTTCCTGAAAGTATTTATTACTCATTTCATAAATCCTTCATTGTTTGTACAAGTCCCGTGTGCAGGCAGGCCTTGAATTCTCTGAAGTCCTGTAGACATCTCAATTTGCATAGCAAATGATTGATGGTGACAGAACATGATGTCATATTAGTTTTCTTTTTCCAACTGTATTCATGTAATAGCTTTGAGGAAAAAATGTTTCAAATGAAAAGAAACAAACAAACAAACAAAAAAAGAATTCTTTAATTAACGTCTAAAAATAGTGCTTCAGAATTGTCCTTACTGTTTGGCAACAGAATCCCAGAATTTAGGAAGAGGTGGCAAGCACTGCTTATACAGAGAAAGTGCAGTGGTGAATTTTACCCTGTAAAGTCTTGAAACAGGAGAATCCACCTCAATATCTAAAAGAAGGGAAGATAAGGTCTTGCAGATACAAATCCTTAATCTAATGAAGACTTCAAAAAACAGGAAAGCCTCATGTTCTCAGTGGTTGGGAACAAATTCATTTTGTATTGAAAATTGCAGCAATTTCTTTGAAAGGGTAGTACATGATTTAGGCCCAGGGGATAAAAACAATTTTCACCCAGTTTTATGAAACTACATACTTAAAATCATGATTATGAAAGTGTTTCAAGATATAAAAGAATTTTAAAAAAAACTTGGTATGTCACTGTATAAATCAAAAGTAAACCAATATGCTGAATATTGTGTCCAGGCCTGATTCTGCCCTCCGTCTCAAAAAGGTGAAAAACTTACATAGCGAGATGAAAGAAACATTGGAGTCATTTCACATCAGATACAATTGAGAAGGGAGAACTTTCAGGGCACTTCCCTGAGGATGGGCCAAGGCTGGACAGGATGTCAGCCCACAGATGAGGATCAAGCCCAGTGACAATAACCAGAACTTCATCATCTTGGACCCAAAAAGTCCTTGAATGACAGATTACTGGAAGTTGTAAATCTCTGTAACCTCCTCCTGTTCATGTACACTCAACAATCAATATCTGCCACAACTGAAGACAGGGACAGCCCGAGACAGCCATCCTTTGCATTATATTCTTATAATGAAAAAAGATGGTGAAGGAATGGAAGTTCTAATCCCTTGATTAGAAATCATGTCGGCTGGACTACACATCAGATGGAGAAGCCAGAATCATTTAAACAAGGCTCTATGTTTTCCATATACAAAAGGCTGCCTTTTTCTGGCCATGGTGCAGTAAAATGTTAATTTTGCATACTTTTAAGGCAGAATTAGTCAGTTGGTTTAACCAGGGTGAGGTGATTAACTAGAGTGTGAAAAGGTACAAGAAAGGGAAGAAGAGCTTCTTCAGTTGTGTAATGAAGTTATCCATCACGTTGCCACACAGGACAGCTCTTCTACACCTCAGTATAAAAATTGGCTGGCTCTGGAGATATGATTTTACTTGAAGGTAAACAAATTAGTAACTCACTGAGATGACTAAGTCCTTTTCACAGAATCACAGAAACTCTTTTCTATGGAAAGAATTACATATAACTAATTCAGTCTATCATAATGTCCTCATTTCCAAAGTCCATCTGTAAACAATCACTACTTATTTTTCACAGTAGTTAAATTACAGTTCCATGGTCTGAAGACAGGGAATACAAATGACCCTGAGGTGCCTGTGTCTATCCAGAACAAGTTTACAACCACCTTCTCCAAACTAGAATGTCCAAACTCAACTATCTGATCCAAGGAATTTCTAGTTATGGAAGCAGAAAGGGATGTAGAGTAGTAAATGGGAGTTAATAACAAGATGGTTAGCATGCATCTCCTTTTTCAAAGGTTTTTCTTACCTTTCTTATCTCAAAAAAACCACAAGGAATGTCCTCCCCATAGTCTAAAACAGACATATAAATAAATAAAATCCTTCACATTAAGCTAATCGTAGGTAGCAAGCCAGCCATATAGAGAATAAATATATCAATTATGTAGTTAGAAATTTGCTTATCTGTAGTATTCCAAACATCTACTTGAGTAAAAAGCCATATTCCTCAAAGAGAATGTGGATGCTTATATATATATGCTTATATATGGTTAGTAGCCACCTCTTCTAAGGCCTCCCAGCAAGTCTAATTGGGAGAGAAAAGGAATTCCCCCAAAATATTCTGAAGCAATGACAAAGAAATAAATCTTGTGTTCCAGAACAGTTCCCAGAGAAAGAGAGTCAAGGCCAATTTGCAGTTTCTGAAAGTGTTTCTCACAGCTGTTTCATAATCTAAAAGGAAGGATCCTTCATTGAAAAGGAGAAGGTTGCACTCTGAATCCAACCTAATCCTGACACCGTTAGGCTAAGAAAATGCATGTATTGGAATTTTCACATAAAAGGAAAACATCGTCTATTGTTATGAAGAGGTTGCTGGTCTACATTGCATTGAAACTTTTGTACACTCTGTTTTAAAGTAGCCAAGGTATAGGCATCATCTCTGTTGATAGTTACGGTGTCTCACTTGTCTAAAAATGCAAGTATCTCAAAATCTACTTCTTCATACTCAAACAATGAGAAGTGATTGTAATGTGTGCTCAGCTGGGAGGTTTGAATGCTAGGGAACAGTTTCCAAAGCATTCTTTTCAAATTACAGTAAGAACCCCAAAATTATGACTTACAAAGAAAGGACAGATACTGCCTGACCAGGAAGGGGTTGGTAAACAAGGGAAGGCTCAGTCTGGTGTTTTTCAGGATTGTAAGGAATCTACATATGCTGATGGAAAGGAAATCTTGGTTGCAGAGTCTGGTTTAACTACCAGAGGAGGCAAGACACACTGAAAAAATGCTCTTTAACTGCACAGAGTCGAATGTATTCTTCCTATCACAATGGAGAGAGCAGGTTTGGGAACAGTTTATGTCACCCAATGAACAGAGAATTAGTGCCAAAAACTCTGTGGATAGCTTATCAAAGTCTCATTGAACAACGTTCTGTTTTTGGTAGATAACAGCTTTGAACAAGATAGTAAGTCATAATCCAGTAGCTGAACAGAATATGCTCCTGCCCAAAAAACAACCATATGTCTGTTAACATCCTCACCTAGATTTTTAGGAATCACATATTCTTGGTGCTGAAATGTTATAAAATAAAGATGCCATCTCAATTAAGTATTGCTAATGAGAATATCCACAAAGAAATTCTCCATATTTAATTGGATTTGAAGCTATTCAAAGATTTTTCTTTTCTCCTGCAATGTGTAGTACAGTCTCATTTTTTGCAAAAGCATTTTAATGCAGCTATTAAACTTGGAACATAATAGAGTATAGAAGGTAGTCCAGGAAATAATAATTTTTCTACATAAGGAAACTGAAATCTGCACAATGATACAGACTACATAACCAAATGATAGATAACAAGGCCTAGGTCAGCAGTTGAAAGGAATCCTCTGCCCTCTGATCCAAATCATGGATTGCAGAATACAAGTTCAATGGAAAGTAGTACCAAGTGTCTTTTGTCTGGTCTGTTTGCCAGATTGGTATAGATACAATCCATGCTACTCTTCAAAGCAAACAAACAAACAAAAACTCAAATTGCAGTAAGCATTTGAGAGATTTTCTTAACCTCCCTTCTAGGAGTTCTCTGTTATCTCTGAAATGGGCAAATAGATCGTCGTCTAAAGCATTACATTGAGATTAACAACAAAGATTTAGAGGATTTAACTGCAGAGGCACCAAGTGTTAGAAGAGACAGGAATACAATTGCAACTTTTTGGTCTTCTAGTAAGGTACATATCACTAACTAATCTAATTTTCCACTGGGCACTTACAGGTGCAAAATTTTTTTTTCTGGATACTTAACAGGTATTTCTAATTTTTGAAGCATTTTCAGCTAAATAATGTCAGTTTTTAGTAAGTACAACCAGGTTTGTTTGTTTCTTCCAGCTTAGGGCACACTATATTTGCAAGAAAAGATTAAAATTTTCTGAGAATTTCCATAAAAGGCTAATTCATTTAAATTATTTCTGGATTATTTACATTCTAAAACTTTTAGATCAGTGTGTTCAAAGACTGAGATGAAATATAGTCTTTCCCTTATATATAGTTCCATTATATAGAATTTCTCAATTATGTCAGGATTTCAGAAAAGAGAAGCCTTCTGCCACACAGCTCTCCACTCTGTCTGGAAAACTTCACCTTTCTTCTCTCCCTCTTCAGACCCTATAGTTATCTACAAAGTGCTCGTGCTCAGTATAATTGTTGAAAATCAGGATGTGTATATGTGGATTTAAGTCAAAAGTTCCCTGAAGGGACCAGTTCAGTTCTACTTCTACTCTCAAGGTTTCCAAAGTGCTAAAAAAAAAAAAAAAAAATTCCACTTTGGAATTTAAATCTGAATGTTTTGACTAGGGGACATTATTGACACATGTTCAATCTGGCTCACAGAAGATTTGAGTTCAGGTTCCTATATTGCTCCTTTAGAACTGAATCTTTCACCACAGATTGCTCTGTCTTAAATGCTACAGGGAACACACTGCAAGGGGTTTTTTCTTCTATATCTCCTGTCTATATTTATGGTCTTATCACAAGATAAGACCAAGTCTTTTGTAACAGTTAAATCTCTAAATGAAATTGCCTTCCTAAACATGACTTTACGCATCCCTTTCTGCAGATGATGGCATGAGGAAATGAGTTCCGTTCATTGAAAGATAAAAGAGTTAAGAGCTTTCTCCAAAAAGTGACCTAGTCAAAGAGATGCTGAGCATCAGCTGTGATCAACCAGAGTAGATTCTGCTGTTGCTCAGAAACTCTGAAAAACTTACTTAGGTTCCTAAATGCGTATTTTGACTCCTGGTTTGGTTCAACAGCTAAAGAAAGAATTAGCACTGACAGGTTCCCAAAGGAGATATTGCCGCCAGAAGGACAATTTCCTCTAGACTGGTTAACAGCAGTCCAAATAAATCTGTCTCCAATGAAAGTTTTAAAAACAAGACCATGAGTGGTGTGTTGGGGTAAATATCCTTGATAATCTTGGCAGCAAAAAAGGCAAAAGAAAAGCTGAATCTGGAAGAAACATGGTAATGGCTATTCTGAAGCAGAACTACAGTACATCCATCAAGTATCCTATTTCTAACATTGACCAGTACCATCTGCTGCAGAGCAAGACTAAAAAACCCTCTCTTAAAGGAATTCAAGTTCATCAGATGGCTTATGCCCTAAGATATGATGGGTTTTGTCTTTACAAATCCTGAAGGCAGATAAAGGGAGAAGGAAGATCCCAAGCATTTTATTTACCTATGGAACTACTCTTCTTCTCAGAATCCTCATAAATTAAGGTATAAAAGCCAGACTGCTACCTATGCTTTTAATAGTGTTGGGACAGGCCACATAATTTTATTCATTTCACCCACTGCAAACACTGCAAAGTTAAATCCAGTAGAGGAAACAAAACCAAATTGGTTACACACACAGAACCTGTACCATTTATACATATCTATATAGTACTAACATAAACCTTTACTTCCAAGCAAAAGAAAAATATTAGGCTTCTACAGGACCTTTGATGAGATTCAGCTGCACTGGCACATGGTTCTGCACTGCACATGTAAAAGTGGGAGAGAGAAGTGTTTGGTGTGAATGTTCTAAGGCTTCATCTCTCTTGCTGTTTTTTAACCATAAACCTTTTCTTTTATCACCTTCTGGGAAACTCCTTCCAAGTTTTGTTTCAGACAAGTTTCTATATTAGGCTGCTTTTAGTTCCCCCCAGCATTTACTCTCTAGTGTCATTGCTACTTGGTAATGCCGTCTTTTGCTTGAAGGTAAGTTCTTTGAACTTGATTTTGAAGATAAACAATATTCTTCTCATTCAGCTTTCCAGAGCATTTCAAAATAGCTTCCAGATCTGAAGTAATGAATGATTACTATTCGTTAGTGGAATTCACTGATTGAATGATTCATATGTAACACAAGAATTATTCTTTATTTGTATTGTTAAAACTGACTTTCTTTTTCCTAGTTCTGTCCAAAAAATGTCCTATTGCAAGTTGTCCTATTCAACAAAATTACCTTGGCATGTGCACTTCATGCAAATAGCAAAACTATAAAAAGGAAAAGTGGCATTCAACATAGACAAAAATTTTTAATATTATCCTGTTTCTCAGTGAGTTTCATGTGGATTTTTTAATGCAAGCGAGGCAAGGCAGGAGTAAACTCATATGGCTCAGTGAAAGAAAGAAATAAAAACAAGAGGGAGTTGAAACTGCACTTCTGAACTGCAGTTTTAATGACTGTATTTTTAAAAATTCATAAAGGTTCCCCAGCCTGTCTCTTTTGGTAATTCTGGTAATCTTGCTAATTCTGAATTGCCTTCACAAAGATGATCTGAGTGAATTTAGGTTCTCCAAACTGCAGGTAAGCAATGTTGGGGATTGTTTAGCTAGCAAGCCACTGCACTTTGTAATTCTTGGGGAAAAAATGACAGGTTACAGAGCCTTATAAATTTATCAGTGATTACTGAAACACAGATTAAGCTAGATTTCTTTAAAGGAAATATATTGCATTAAACAGGCAAAAAAAATTGCCTTTGCTTTTGTTACTTCTTCCACACAGAGTCACATGACTCACAATTTGCTCCAATTTGCTCGTGTTATTTAGGGTCACGTATCTCAAGGGCCAGTCTAACATAGACCAGAAGAATAATCTGCTCTCTCAGTCTTACTGTGACCCTCTCTGCTTTCAGGAGTGACTGCAGTTCCTCCATCTGCCTTTTCCCAGCAGTGTAACTCACAAAAAAACTCAGATTAGTAAGTGTTACTTACATTTATGGAGTCTTCTACATCTATCTATAGCTTTTTCTTTCTCAGATCATTCCAGGTTTTACTCCACTGTGTTTCAAATCTTAAGTTTCATGAAAGAGTAGTCAGCTGGGATCGCCACATCCAGCAAGTCCTCTTCTCAAATCCTGGCAAGCCTAGAAAGCACCTTCTGAGACCCAGGAGCTGAATGAGTTAGATCTTCCTAATTCATCCAGTGTAAGGTGGTTATCTGACTTTTGGTAAGAAAACATGATGCAAAACTGCAAACCAGCAACAGTCGCACAGGGAACCACAAAATAGCTCAAGATTTTAATGACCAATTAAAGCTAGAAGTAACAGAGGGCAAAAAACAGACCAGCTGAGCTCCTGCTGTTGAGCCTGGGCAAGCCCAGGAGGTGCCTGCACCTAGGTAATGCTAGAAAGGGACAGATTTTTCTCACATTTATCCACTCAGACTTCTTCATTTGGCTGACCACAAGCAGCCAGCAGCTGGCACTGCCACCTGGCCAAATTGGCAAGAGGCATCCTTTTGCAGCTTGGGTGAAAGCTGGAGCATCTGGAAATGGCTGTGGTGCCATGGGCTGTCATTGACCTTTGGCTCCATCATGATGCCTCAGGTGAAGTTTCATCTAGGTAATGCGTGGCCAGCTGCAGTAACCAGCTTCAGCAATGTCACCCCTGGCTCTGATACATCCCCGACCATTCTGGGTTTGAGTGTGACATTTTATTGGTTCCTGGCTAAGCAGTTCTTGTCCTACTCTGCTCTGCTTCCACCTGAAAAAATAAGGCTGGCATGGGAACAGAGCACAACAGGGAGCTTTGTGCAAGGCTTGAAATGTCAAACAGGGCACACTCTCTGGAGACGTGTGCCGCAGGTGTCTGCTCTTTTGCCTCCCACAGTTGTTTGCCTCTGGATATGCGCAAAAGCAGGAAACTGAGTCATCCTTACCAAGGCTGGGTCTTCTTTCAACATTAATGAGGATTTTGCAGAAATCCCTCATCTCCTGCTGTCTGTGTCCTTAGGACTGAGCTGCTAGGAAATCAGATGCTTGGGAGGGGAGGAGGAGGACTGTTAAATGGAAAATACAAGGCAGAGGAAATATAGCACCTTGCAACAAACATGCCAACATTTCATATGTTGTCTGCATGAACCTTTTGCAAACCTAAAAGTTATTCAGATGAGTGTACCTTTTTCCTTTGTTTACCATATCTAACCCTGCCTGACATGTATTTTCAATGAAATGATTCTATTTTCTAGGCAAATTTTCTCAGATTTACTCAGCTATAATCTGAAGCCAATATTTTTGGTTTTTACTTCATCTCTTCTATATTACTTCACTTCAACCATTTCACCGTAGGTTAAAAAAGAAAAAAAAAAGTGTTCAAATATTTATTGATTTTCAAAACAGGAGGGGGAAATGTAAGAATGTTCTACAGTTTCTCAGAATTTATGGAGATATTTATACTCATAAATCTGTGTGTTCCTTTATTAGACAAACAGCCCTTTTGTGATAAACAACCTAACTGTTTTGGAAAAAGAAACTTTTGACTGCAGTCTCCAGAAAAGAAAAGTTCTTAAATACTTGTGAACAGTGGTTTGGAGTAATTGGTGGGACAAACAT
The DNA here is from genome assembly GCF_003031625.1 of Empidonax traillii. NCBI lineage: Eukaryota > Metazoa > Chordata > Aves > Passeriformes > Tyrannidae > Empidonax > Empidonax traillii. The sequence goes on from NW_020955707.1 coordinate 281,189, forward strand.
TTAACAAGAAATTCAGTCTTTTTTATGCAGAATTGATTTGAACCTGGCTGCAGGTCACAAGTGCTAATTTGGCGGATGTGAGTCTGTTGTGAGTATTATGGGTATTTGCCCCTCAAACTAAACATATCAAATTGTCTTCTACAGTCTGCAGTCCCTGACTTAATATTTTTTACTATTTTATTACCCTTATTAAGCATATTTCTTTGATGAAACCCAAGTCTTGCTGGTGGTTTTAGTCTTTTACTATATTCATTGCATACCATTTAAAAATTACTATTATATAACACATGTATTGTCGGCAACAGGATTTTTGCAATTGCAATGTGCTGTTGATGTTTCCAAGGCTCAATGACCCTCCCACCCACCTCACACCTGCAGGGTACAGAATTACTGCATGGAGCTATAGAAAATTTTTGTATTGTCATGACATAATATCAATATTAAATGCTAAAAGATTCTTATGATGTTTATGATTTTAAATGCTGAAAGAAAAGAAACAGAAAGGATAAAGACACATTTATTTTTTCAGCATTGTCATTTTTTTTACCGTCTCACTTCAACACATTTTAAACACAGTGAAATCATTAACATGCTACTAAGAAAATTATCAGGGAGTATTGAAAATAAGTACCCATCAGAAAATATTGCAATTAGTCTTTAGCGGACTGCCTTCTCTTGGAATATAATCCCTTCATGCAGTAAAGACACTTCTCTGCATCATTTCCCCCATATCTGTACGTACAAGTGCACAGAGATGTGCATGAATGTAAATGTGTGCATAATTCTGGTTCCACTATTTCTAAACTTTCTGCACTGATAATACATACACAGTTTACCTATTACATATTGTCAAACATTTCTAACAAGCAGCCATTTTGCAAATGTTAGAAGTTAACCCTTATCTCCATGGTATGATGACTGTGGGCCTATGATCTGTTTTCAAGGCTTTGTGATCTGTTTTCAAGGCCTGGGTGCATGGCTATAGATTGAGATTACAGAAGGGAAGGAAGAGCTGTGCAGAATAGAGCACTTCTGCCAAAAAAAAACTGGCTGGTAGTTAACAGTTCAGCCTCTACATATTTCTTAACACTTTCCTGCTGTTGAGTTACACTGTGTTATAAAATCACCTCGCAAATCAGAAAATTAAGATGGTTTAAACACTTCTATTTTAAAACAATCTCTGATGCTAAAGAGCTATAGGCAAAATATCAAGGTATTTACTCATAGAGTTGGATCCTAGTGAGCATTAGCTGGCATCCTACGTGAGAGTACTACCCACAAAAGCTGAAGGCATGCTGTGACTGTTTGAGTTGTTTAGCAACTTGCAAAGCCATGTGGGTGTTCAAGGTAGCATGATTAGCCCAAGGAGCAGGAACAAAACAAAACAAAACAAAACAAAATAAAAAAAAAGAGAGAGAGAACTGATTTGGGCCATAATGTGATAGCTGGTCAGGTACACCCAGCTGTACACAATACAGACTGTAGGATGACACTCTGGTTCTATTGAATTCAACAGGAAAACGCTTACTGACTTTAACAAGGACAGATTTAATCCCAGAACCTGAAATATCTCCACAAACCAGTTAATTTTCAGTATAAAATGTCTAAATGTATGTTTTATCAAGCCACTTTTATGTTTCTCTGGCCCCTTTATCTTGTGTCAACCAAAAATTCATAATACCAATTTTGACTGAAGGCTGGCTTTAATTACAATTTCTTTTACAGGTCTCAACTGCTTTTTGTGTCCTGGGAAATGAGAGCAATTCTTTCTATCATATTCAGAAAGAAAATGAAAAGGTTGGTAAATGTATAAGTAATTTTAACTGATTCATTGATCTGAATACTTTTAAAGTAATACAGTAAGTATTTCTGTCACACTTTGAAGTTAAGCTTGGAGCTCAGTTACATCCCTTAGGGTTATTTTATAGCCATTAAGAATGTGTACCTTTTATCTGGTGCCTTCAATTAATTGAATTTCAAAAATATTCTCAAATGTTTTTAGAAAATCATTTAGTTCCTGGAGGACATTCCTGTGTGATTTATTGTTACAGTAATTAAAAGCAGTGAGTATTACACTGGTCACTGTTGGAACTCCTGTCTGCCTTTGGCTATATTTTGGTTTAAGTTAAAACATATAGTACATTTGAGAGACTTTTGAAGGGAGGTAAGAAAAAAATTAATTATTTTCAGATTGCTTCAGAATTTTGGCACACTTAGAAATAACCTCTTAAAGTGATCACAGTGATATTTACATGATAATTGTATGCAAGCACAATTAAACTTCTATATTAAACAATTAAATAATGCTTTTCCTGCTATGGTGAATTATTCCTGACTACCCATATTAGTATTCTGTAGTTCTAATCAGTGCCATAAATAATTTTCAGTTTTACACATTCTGCTCTGAAGCAATTATTAAGAGCTCTCAGGAAGAGTTAAAACAGCTAATGAAAATAATTAGCAGGAAAAAAATGATGGTTCATCCTGTATTGGAAGATAACACTAACTGAAAACTACGAACGCTGCTTTAATTGCATCTTTGTTTTCTGAGACAAATATGGTTCTCTACTATAATCCCTTTTGTGCAAGAAGTGATCACTCGTGAGTAGCATTTTACAGAACTACTCACTCATAGGAAGACTGGTGGGATAAGACCCACGTCTCTTCAGTTGTGTAACATGGAGGAAAGAGCTTATTGCTGTATGGCTTTCCTGGAGCTCCACCTCAGCAACATTGCTCACCTGGGCAAGGTCTGCAGGCTCAGACTGCCCTCCCTGCTCTGGCAAAGCTGCAGTGCAGGAAGGAGAACCTGGTGCTGCCCTTCTAACAAATAATCCTCTCCACCTATCCATGTATTGAGTACACTAAGACAGCCTTAGCTGTTCTTCTACCACAAAGTAAATATCTTCTCAAAATCATGGTCTCACAACTGAAATTAGGGCGATACTTGCTTAGAAAATGATTGAAAAAATAATTGTGAGCCTGTACCTTTGTGGACTACAAAAGACCCTCAGATGACCACACAGGATCTGAAAATAAATGTTGTTTATTAGCTTAGGCATATATTTATGAATAAAAGTCTAGTTGTACAGATTCTGACCAATACAGGTCAGTAGCAGACAAACATTTTACTTTTAAATGTACACACTGAAGTCATTGTTCAAAGTAATAACCTATCCTTTTAATAAACCATCCCTGTTACACTGAAATGCCTAAAGGTTTTCTAATGTGCATCAGTCTTTTGAACATCACATAATGAATTTAATGTGAGAAAAGGAAAAGAAATGTACCTGTATGGATCCCTGCACATTAAGATAAACCTTGCTGCTCTGAGGCTAGCATAAAACTTAGCACCCAAACCAGATGACGACTAAAATACTTTCAGTGAAAATCTGATCTCTATCCATGTATTTACTACGTTCTGAATTATGTTGGCTTTCCTGTTAAATTATTCTAGTTAAGTAAATTATATTAGAGGTTTCATGATTAAGCTAATGTGTTTCTAGGACCTTCACAGTGAACATGAGTTATGATACACACATTAGTATATTATTCCTTGACCAGGTGTGATTTAGTAACCTCTACCAGAAAATAAAGGCCAAAAAAGTAAGAAATCAAGCAGGTGTTTTCTCACATCTGATGTCTTAGAAAGTAGGTCTTCAAAGTATAGCCATGGTGCTGAAGGAATTGACATTGACAATTAAGTGATATTCTCTTTCTGAATGGAAATATGTGCTGCTATCACCAGTGCTGTTTGTCTAATGACATGGAAAATTAAGGTTTTTAACCACTGGTATAATTTAATAATGGCCGTTTCACAGCAGAGAGGGCTGTGAAAGCTACTGTCTGTAGCTGTACTGGCAGCTACAAAAATAGGGAAGAATGCCAAAAAATGCCAAGAGCATTTCTATAGTGAAAAGAGCACCTTTTGATTGTTCAAACATTAAAAATAGTTGAAACCTTAGTATTATTGGTCATTAAAAAAAAAAAAAAAAAAGAGAGGAAGAAAGAGAGTCTGTAACAACATCACAAACAACATAAAGCAAAATCTACAAATACCCTTGCAGCCATGGACTCTGGCCCATGATTTTTTGGGACCACTTCCCAAAAGCTTTTGCCATAGTTGCAAGCACCTTCCCAGATTTACCCATAACTCAGTGTCCATCGTGTCACTACAGTTGACCTGCATGCATGTCCATTGGGATTTCAGCTCTGCTCAGTTTGGTTGCCCTCCAGCCTGGCTAGGCCAGTGTCTGACAGAAAGCCACCATGCTTTCTGCTGCATAGGTCAAAGTGGCAATGGGTGGCAATTTCCAAGGTATGCGGGTCAAAATAAGCAAATTAGAAAAGACAGACTCAAGAGTCTGCTCGCTTCCTTCAGCCATCACTGAAATAATTAAAAATGTTGATCCTGTGGACCTGAGGTTGTTATATTACAAAAGACTCATATTAATGTACTGTTACTGACTGTAGCTGTTAATATAAAAAATTGCTTTTTGAAGTATGAACATCGTATTTCAGGGCAGGGGGGCAGCTGCATCCAGCAGACCCTCAGCACCTCACCGCCATAGCTCTCCCACTGCAACTCTGTCTCCGGGCGAAGAAGGGACGGCTGCTGGCTGGGCACCCGGCTCAGGGCCGGGAAAAGGGGTGGAGGAACACACTATGAGGTCCCAGTGTCCTCAAAGCAGATTCGGGCCGGAGGGCAGATGCCGCCTCGGGGGGGTGGATGGTGTCACCCAGCTCTGTAAATCACGGCCCAGGCAGGCAGGCGGCTGGACGGGGTCCCCGAGGGGAGGCGGGGGGGTCCCCACCGAGGGCGGCAGCTCCCCACCACAGGCACAGAGAGCTGTCCCGTGGGGCTCGGCCCCGTTGCAAGCCGGGTCTGCCTGCAGCCGAGCAGCCGGGCTCGGAGGCAGCCCGGGGCGGGAGCCTCGGGGCAGCGCCAGCGGGACGGGCCTCCCCGGGGGAAAGGAAGGAAAAGTCCAGACCCACGGGGCTGGGACGGGGGCAGCGCACACCCCTCCTGAGCCCCCCGGCAGGTTCAGGGAGGGCGTAAGGGTCCCATGGGGAGAGTGGGGAGCGGCGCGATGCCCTTGTCCGAGCCGCAGAGCCCTCGTCCCGCCGGCGGGGAGACAGCCCTGGGCGGGCAGCCAGGGCATCCACGTCGCTGTGGGTTTGTTACTCCGCTTTAAAATGCTAAATCTCGTGGCATGATTGGCTTTCTGTTTACAAGTGCAGATGGGGAGAAGGCTCACGTTTCCCTTCTCCGTGTGGTTTCCCCGCCTTGGAAGCTGCAAGGGCAATCCGAGGAGGGAGAAAGGGGAAAGAGAGGAGGATTTCCCAGTTTCAGCATTCATCAGATTTACCCTGTCATTGCACTACAAGGTGCAGCGTGTGTCGAACATTACGAGCACGGGGCCATGCAAATGACACAGGCATGAAAGAGCCCTGGCAAGAATAAATCTGTCGATGTACAGATGTTCCCTATTAACGTTACTGTTCAGCCTTGGTGGTTACTGTGGGAAGACACCGGATTAAAAATTCCCATTGCCGCCCCACCTCTGCTGAACCTTTCTCCCCACACCTCTTTGTCTTCACATAATTAGGTAGGATATAATACTTTCTTTTCCTCCTCCTCTGTCTTATTGAGACGTCTGCCCAAGCTCACGCCCTTAAACAGGAATGATATTGATCCCTCCTCCTCTGTCAACCCCGATTTGTCCCTTTTCCTGCTGAACAAACAATTAAGAAAAGAAAGTACCGAGCGCGCGGTGGAACTTGGCATGCACAGACTCCCGCGGGGATCCCGGGCCCTGGACACCGGGCTGCAGCCCGGAGCGGCCTTGGGACTGAGAGAGGGTGGCGAGAGGCTGCACACTGGGAAAGGCATTTCGGAGTGGGGACTTGCTGCCGGCTCGCCCAGCCTCGGAACCCAGTAACTTCGCAGGAGAGCGAGCTGGTGGCGGTGGCAGCCGGCGGCTGAGACCGGGCGGGACGGGCGGAGGGACGGGTGCGGGAGGACGGAGAGGACAAAACGGGAGTAAACGCTCCTGCCCCGACCTGCTTGCGGTTGCCGCCGGTGCCTGCCCCCTCCCCACCCCGCTGACCCCCCATCCCTCCCCGCCCCAGAGGAAGGCCCCGGTGCCCGAGCAGCCCCTGCAGAGCTGCCCCCAAGGAGGGAGGCGACGGCGTAGCAGGCCCCGGGGCGCTGCAGCGAGCGGGTCCCCGGTGCCGGGCGCTGCCGCGCCGCCCCCCCTTGCCCCCTCCCCGCGGTCGGGGGGCGCTGGCCCAGGCAGCCCCCGGTAGCTCCGCGGCGCCCAGCTCCGCCGCGCTGCCCCCGGGCTATGAATAAAGCCGAGGCAGCCGGGGGGACAGGTACAGGTGCCCGTCTCCTGCGCGCAGGGCTACGCCGACGTCCCAGCCCGCCTCCTCCAGCGGGAGGGAAACAAAGACGGCGAGAGAGGCAGGGAGAGTTGCCTGTAAGTTTAGCGCCTTTCAGTCGTGACTCGCGGAGATAAATGATAGTTTGGAGGTGCGCGCAGTTAATCACCGCCACGGCTGCCGTACAGCGTGTGCAACCCGCAGATCATTAGGTTAAATGGAGGACATTCGTGTCCTTCCAGAATCAATGCAATTATTGTTGGCAACAAGGACAACAATTGGAGTGGCAGCACTAATTTTACTAACCTGCTATTAATTATGGTGTCCCCCACGCCCCAGACGGCGTTTATAACCCGCGGAAGCAAGCGGTGCTGTCTGCTTCTGTTTTAAAACGGGAAAAGTTGGAAGTGGAGTGCCTGGTCGTGTTGGAAAGTGTTAATCAGTAGGAAAGAGTGTAATCAGTGGAACTATTCACTTGAGCGTCACTCTGGTACAGGGGGTTAGTGAAGTGGCTGAGGCGCCTGGGGACCGAAGGCTCCGTGCCGCGCCGCGCAGGTACCGCGCACTGAGACATGTCTGCGTTAGCTCCCCGCAGCTCCCTGCCACGCCAGCCAGCACAGACCAGAAGAGAGAAGCCCTGCCATGGCACAGCCGTCGCTACCTGGTTTTAGCCGAAGCCTGGCGTGATCACAGGTAAAAAATTTCTTCTTCTTTCCTTGGTGATGTTTGTGTGTGTGTATGTGTATATGTGTGTGTCTCTCTCTACGGAAGCGGAGGGTGGGGGGAGCAGTGGGGCTTATCCCCCCTCCTCCTTCGGAGCCTGCTTTAGCAGCAAGGCAGCTGAAAACGAACTGCTGGAGGGAAGAGAAACTATCTGTGATGAATCATTTGGCTTTGTGCAATCTTTACCCAGTACAGAGGGCAAATGTCTTGTAACATATGTGTATTATTTCTTGGGAAGGGGGTGTGAATGTGATATTCAGCGAGCGCTAAGGTAAGGTACCAAGTCAAACTTTCTGGATTTTAAGACGAACTTTAGAAGGCGTAGAATTTGACCTTGCAAGCAGTAAAGTTGTACCTTCTCGGGGAAGTAAGTTGAAGCTGTTGGCTGCCAGAGAGCTCAAAGGTGGTGGCGCCTGAATGCCTGCGGGTCTGCGGCACTGGGGGTACAGGAGCTGGGAAGGGAAACCTTATACAATCTTTACTTTGCTAATGAAAGCATAGTTGTGATGCTCTGCACCCAGCAGGTAAATGTGGGAATGTTGTAGGGTTCGTCTATAGCCATAGAGCAGCTGCCCGGGTTACAGTGTTTGCTTCTCTTGCTGAAAAGTTTTGTGTGCATGTGTGTGTGTGCGCGCTTGTGTGCGTGTGTGTAAGAGAGAGGGAGAGAAAGTGTTGGCTGTAGTACTTAAGTGTGAAAAGTTAATAAATACAAAGAACAGACTGAGCATGTGAGGCCTTTTTGCTTTAATCTAGACTGTTTGCCAAGAGGATTGAAGACTTACAAAATGAAAGCATTCAAATGGATACCTTTGAACAACTGATTTTACTTGTAGTTGTAATCTGAGTAAATAATTAGTGGCTCCTTCTTATGCAACCTTTCTGTTGGTCATCATGGCTCTGCCGAGCCCGAGCCATGGCACGGGTTTGTGCAGATCGGCATCATCGGTTTGCTGTCTCTTGATTCAGAGGGAAGGAGGTGCACTTACACCTCAAATAGGCTCGGGGGGGGAAGAGGGGGGACGACACGGGACCGTATTTACTACTGAGAGTGAGTTTATGAGATAATCTACTTGAAAATTGTGTCGGCTGCCCTCAGTTCCATGTCAGATTCCAAATAGGCAACATGTAGAGCTTCACGGTGTTTGTCAGGTGGTCTCAAGGTTACTTTAAATCTGTAACATGAAAACAAAGCAAACTCGACTGAAAGAGCTTTCTAAAGTCTGTTTAGCCCATAAGCAAATTCCGTTGCTGAAATATTTCCAGGAGTGGCAATAACTCCTCCAAAAGAGAAGGCGATGAAAACGCAGATAGTATGTGTAGCTGCATTAACTGCCTCTAGATCATGTCCCTGAAGACGTCCATCAAAGCATGAGTCCTGAAGAGGTTCTGTTTTACCTGCTGTGGCCTGTTCTAGCATCACAGTGTTTCCTTCTCATTTCATGCTTTTACAATAAAACTTGTATGAGCGTTGGCTCCAGGTTCTTGGACAAGAAAAGCGTAGCCCTGGGAGAGAGACCTGGTTGGCTTTGGATGGGAAATACCTGCTTGCCTGGGTATGCAGGCTGGCTCTGACCAGAAGGGAACTCTCCAGCGTTTTCTATTGATCGCGATGGGTTTCCTTCCTTAAAGTTTGGAGAAAGCAGTGTGTGTGTTTCTCTTTCTCGAAAGCTGTTAACTGCTTTGTACAGGAAAGGGGCTTTGACAAGGATCAATTTTTATTGCACAGCAAAGACTTGCATTTTCCAAATGCTTAAGGATATAGCCCACAGCATTAAGCGTCTTTACTTGGATTTGAACAGTGTTACGTTGTTTATGTGAAAGAACCACAAAGGTTATTTTAAATCATTGTGGGGCTTAATGCATGTTTGTGCTCTGGCACCAAAAATTCAAGATAAAATATAAATGTGTTGAGTTTCTTATCAACAAAGGGCCATTATTTGTAGACTGTAAGTGAAACAAGACATCAGCAGTGGGGAAGGATGTAATGTCAGCTTTTAGGGTTTAAGGTTATTGAGGGTTTTTTGTCGCTTTTTCTTTTTGTTTGTTTGTTTTGGTGGGGTTACTTTGATGACTGCTTTCTAGGGAATACAGATTGGAACTGACACAAAGCTGACCAGGGGTAAAGTAATAGAGCGGGCAGGCTGCAAAGAAAAATGACAAATAATTATCATGATTAATACAGGAAAGTTCAGCGCAAACATGAGCACAGAGTATTTGCATGGCACAGTGAAAGACAACTGTGATATATAAATAGACAAGGACCATAAATATTGAATTTTTCCTTGTATTTTAAAGTTTAATAGACTCATCTAAATATCAAAACCTGTAGTGTTCTGTGGGCCACTGCGGAGTTGACATCCACAGTATTATCAAAAGAAGGGGGAAAAAACCCCCAAACCCACAACACTAGGACGTTTCCCAAACTGTAGCCTGGAAAACTGGGAGGACTTCTTCAGGCAGCTCTCCAGCTCTCCCAGCTAATTATAGTGCTTTACACCGAGCCACTCTTGAGATAAGTGCAACTATTTTCTTTCCTAGCACCGGTGAGTTTTACTCCGGAGCTTAAGCAAACATCCCCCAGTGCAATGGGCACAGGAGGCAGAGGGAGCAGCACCGAACACTGCGTGCATACCATTGTGTAAACACTGGGTGTCTTTTCTTCCCAAACAATGCGATAGCCCGTCAGTACGCCGCACAGAAGGAAGCTGCTCGTAAAGAGTCTCTGAAAGTGTCATTATACCCTGGTAGAGCCAGGGTATAATACAGGAGGAGGAATATAGGCGCGTTTCTGTAAAGGAAACCCAATGGCAAAGTTGTTAATATTCTCAGAAAGAAAAGGGAATTAGCATTTCAGGTGAGGAAGGAAAAAGCACTTTCTTCCCCTCCAAAAATCAATACAGAATTTCAAACAGATTATTTATGTCATTTGACTCCCTTTCTTTATACGTTTCTCCAGGCTACAGATACTGAGCTGTCAGGATAATTTGCATGTACTGTATCTGATATATTTTATTTGCAAACACTCTAAAGCGCCATAAAACGCCTCTTGTTGTAGTCTAACTCAATCTGAGAACTAGTATTTTCATCTGTAAATTAAAGCAATTACGCATCAGATATTATATTATGTGTACTGTGGTCTCCAGATAGTCATCAATCACCCTCAATCGAGCTGTCAGTGTGGGCAGATTCGTTTCTGGGAGGCAGTCTTCCAGCTGGGGAGAAGAAGAGAACATCATCATTAATTAGAGTGTGACCCTGGGGCTATTCACATGTCTGAACCCAGGAATCTCTCTGAGCAAGTCTGCACACCACAGAGCAGCGTTCAGCTGCACCAGCAGCCCAGCTTCAGCCTCGGAGCTGACTTCTCTACTTCCTCCATCCTCCCGAGTGCTGCCTGCTCGCCCTGCTTCGGTGGCATCGGCCGTCGGGGAGGAGATGCTGGGGCTGCCAGCGTCCTTCCTCGACGGCCCGTTCCTGCTCCCTCCGAGGGTGAAGCAGAAAGGGATGCTGCCTGCTCGTGTTTGGGGGGGTCCCAGATCCCTAGAGGGTAGGGAGGCTGATGGCAGCGGTGGGATGGGTTGGGCAGAAGGGAGTGCTGGAGGTTTGAGATGGAATCAAAATCATTTTAACGTGAAAAGTCACATCTTTTCCATCATTCCCCGAAAAGTGCTTGTAGGGTTTTCTACCTGTAATCACATGTCTAGAATAAAAACCGAAAAGAAAAGCAGGATTGCTTATTATGTGCTTTATTGTCAGCGTTAGTGCTAATTTTAACTGTTGATTAAATCTTAAATGAAGACTCAGTCGTGTGTCCCTTCATATGTCTTGTTTGTAATTGAGACTAATTATTACTGTGGGGTGGGAAGAAGCAGCTGCTCATTAATTAATTTCTAATTAAAAGTGCTTACTAGCCTTTCAGTGACTAAGGAGGGTGAGGAAAAATCTTAGCTGATACAACACTGATCCTTCAGATTAAAAACATTCATTTCCTTCCCTTGCCCGGAGAAATATATATAAATATTGCAAGCAGGCGTTACCGCTGCCAGAGAGCTTCCCAAACTTTCGCCCCTATTAGGCAGTCTGAAAGCGATGCTGGAGAGTCTGTTTTCGACGCCAGAGTAAAGGGTCCCGAAAATGAGTGTTAAACTTACAGGCAGGTTAATTTGAATAGGTTTTTCGTGACGTCAGAGCCTTGACTCTTCTGAAACAACGTGCTTGTGAACTGATGTATTTGTAACATTTTTCTTTTTTTCCATGGGTGCAAAGTAGGTATTTCTACCATCACGTATGCCAGCCTTGGAGCCAATGTAACAATTATTTCTGTTTCGTGGTAGGAAGGCGCTAAAATCACTGTATATATTTAAAAGGGGGGGGGAGAAGTTTAAGATTTCATGTAAATAAAGTAAATGTGCTTTTCTGCTTCGTCCTATAAGCATCTAGGGACCTGGGGTTACCAATCAATTGGTACAACAGAGCAGAGCCAGGCTGCAATAGCGTGCAGATCAGACGTCTCGCCTTATTTCTAGATAACTGGGAGCCTCTGTACCATGTCCTATCCTCAGTTTGGCTACCCTTACTCCTCTGCACCCCAGGTAAGACTTTTTGCCTACCAACGTTAATTGAGTGAATTTCAGTCCTTATCGATGCTTTCGTCCGGGCTGAGGGCGGCATCGATCCTCTCCCGCATGCGGCAGCGGCAGAACGGCTGCTCGCTTCGCAGCTTTCCAAGATGCCCAAGTTCTGTGTCGAGCACCGATTTTAAAATGGGAAGGAACACGCTGTATTAGGGTGTTCGGGGGTGATAATGACGCGTGGGGGAGGATTACAGAGATGAGGGAGGTGAGAGAGGGGGCTAGACATCCCCCAACCCCCACCCTCTCCCCCCTCCTTTCTAGTCTTTTTCTTTCTTTTCTTTCATGATTAAATTCACAGTTTACCAATTAATTACGGACGTAGGGAGGTCCGGCCCGTACAAACAGAATGGGATATTCTAAGCCATCAGGTTAATAGCAGATGCGTGCGTGGCTGCTACAAATCTGCAGTCAAAATAAATATGCATGAGTGACTTCGAAAAAAAGGTTTAAAAACACAGATGGGAAGCATTGTGCTGCAAGAGGAGGAAACCGGTGTAAACCTGAGTCTTCTGAGAACATCATAGAAAAGTTAGTTTTTAAATGCAGAGGGCCGGAGGAATGCATCACGGAGGATTAAACGTCCACAGTCATGAGCCGTTTGATTGTTGTTGTTGTTGTTGTTGTTGTGGGGTCTTTAAAAAAAAAACAAAAACAAAAACAAAAACAAAAACAAAAAAACCAAAACGCACTTCTGCATTTTTCCAGAGCGTTTCTATCACGATTGAAGTAAAATATGGAAGCGGAGGGAGGAGGACGGGCGACACCCCAAAGATGGGACCTGATTAAAAAAAAAAAAAAAAAAAAAAAAAGAGAGAAAAGGAAAGCCAAACAAAAAAACCCACCAAACCACACAACAAAAAAATAACCGAACCCAAACTTGGTTACACTTCGGGAAGCTCCCCCCGCACTCAGCGCCGCTCTCTTTCCCTCCAGTTCCTGATGAGCACCAACTCCCTGACGACGTGCTGCGAGTCCAGCGGCCGGACCCTGTCTGAGACGGGGGCGGCCGCCTCCGCCCAGACCCCCGTGTACTGCCCGGTATACGAGAGCCGCCTGCTCGCCACTGCGCGCCACGAGCTCAACTCCGCCGCAGCCCTGGGGGTCTACGGCGGGCCCTACGCCGGGCCCCAGGGCTATGGAAACTACGTGACCTACGGCACCGAGGCTCCCGCCTTCTACTCCTTGGTAAGCCGCCCGCCGCGGCGGGGGATGGATGCTCCCGCCCGCCAGCCCCGAGTCCCCCCCCCCCCCCCCCCCCCCCCCCCCCCCCCCCCCCCCCCCCCCCCCCCCCCCCCCCCCCCCCCCCCCCGCCCCTATGGGCCAAGGATGGTCGGCGGGACCCCTCCGCGGGCGGGCACAGCCCCGGGCCCTTCTCCTGCGACCCCCCGCCCCGCCGTGCCGCTCCCCGCGTTCGCGTCCAGCGCCGCGGTCCGCAGCTGTTCCAGCCCGGCGGCTCCGTCCTCGCGGTAACGCAATTAAAAGTCGCGCCTGACGAGCTGGCGGCCGAGTGCGGAGGGCCCGGCGGGGCAGACAGTTTAGGGCGACCCAGACCCAGGCGCGCAAAGAATGATGCTCTCTTCCCAGACAGCCTTTTTTCCTTCTTTTTTTTTTTTTTTTTTCCTTTCTTTCTTTTTTTTTTTTTTTCCCTCCACACCGTAACAGCGCGAGTTAATGTCTCTATTGATCTCGCTGGCTGCCGCGGCCGAGGGGCCTCCGGGAAGGTCCGTCGCGCCCCTTGGGGACCCGGGCGGGGGAGCCGGGGCGGGGTCCCGGGCTCTCCCGGCGGTGGGGGCTGAGGGCGGCGGCGCGGTGTCTCCTGCAGAACAGTTTGGATGCGAAGGACGGGAGCGGGTCTGCGCATGCGGGGATCGCGCCGGCGGCTGCCTACTATCCCTACGATCACACCCTCAGCCAGTACCAGTACGACAGGTAAGCGCACACACACATCCCGGCCTCGTTCGCTGCCCTACCCCCGCCGTCCCCTCCCCTACATCCCCTTTCCTTCCCGCCCGCCCCGCCAACCTTGCCTCCTCGCGGCTCAGCATCTCTCGGCCCCAGACATGTCGCCTCCCCTTTCCCACACCGACACGGGCTCCTCCGCCTCCCCGGGAGGGTAGTAGAGCGGGGGGCGATCCCTCTCCACCGTGGCTGTAATTATCTTTTCCTGCGCGGAGTCAGGCTTAGGCATCCGGTGTATGTTTATTAGTTTTAAACCAGTGCAAACCCACTTAACACACCGTTTCCAGCTCGGAGGCCCATTGGGCGCCTGTGACCTTTCCTGGAGGATGTGCATTAAATATTCAGTCGCAGCCCAGTGTCATCTGCGTTAGGTTCCTACAATTTCAGGAACAAAAGGGTAGAGGAGATTACTAATAAAAGGAGTAAGAGGAAATATATTTCTATTAACACTTACACCCTGGGGTCACCCAGATGAATTCTGTTTGGGGACGACTAATCAAATGACAGGAAAGTGGTATTTCTGTGAGTTTGCAAGCTGCTAGGATTTCCCTGCTGCCCGAATTGTTGACATTGACTTTACCGCAAATAAAAACAGGGGATTCCTTTCTATTTCTGCCACCACAGCCAAGGCGCAGAGGGAATTTGCATTGCCCGGTGCTGCTGCTAGCTGAACCCTTCCTTCTTACTTTCCTTCCTCGTCCCGAATTCTCGAGGCAGGTCCCCCTCGTAAAGCTGAGCTGTCCTCATTCCCGTTAAAGCTGAGCTGTCTATATCTTCATCCACCTCCCCCCTCCCCGGGACCAGCCGCCCCCCCGGGGGGTGCTGCAGACCACTGGCCGGGGCCGGGGCCTTGGATCCCGTGTCGGGCAGGTCCGCGGGGGGCGAGGGTGCACTGTCACACCGCAGGGGCTACCCTATGCCTGCAGGTACGGAACGATGGACGGCGGAACGCGGAGAAAAAACGCCACCCGGGAGACGACCAGCACGCTGAAGGCCTGGCTGCAGGAGCACCGCAAGAACCCCTACCCCACCAAGGGCGAGAAGATCATGCTGGCCATCATCACCAAGATGACCCTCACCCAGGTGTCCACCTGGTTCGCCAACGCCCGCCGGCGGCTCAAGAAGGAGAACAAGATGACCTGGCCCCCGCGGAACAAGTGCTCTGACGAGAAGCGGCCCTACGAGGAAGAGGAGGAGGAGGAGGAGGAGGGTTCGCAGGAAGAGGCGATGAAGAGCGGGAAAGCCGAGGGTACCCTGCTAAAACCAGGCACTTAGCGGTTCGGCCGAGGGGGCTCGGCCGGCAGCTCGCCCCCGGGGCGGGCCTCGCTGGTGGGGGCGGCCGCGGGCCTGGCTCGTGGGGGCGGCCGCGGGGCAGCGCGGCGCCGACAGTGACCGTGTGTCTTGTTTTTGCTGTCCCTTCCCCCGCCCCCGCCCCGCAGAGCCCACGGGCAAGGAGGAGAAGGAGCTGGAGCTCAGCGACCTGGAGGACTTGGACGCCGCCGAGTCGGAGAGCTCGGAGTGCGAACTGAGGCGGCCTTTCCCGCACCCGCTCCCGCACCCGCTCCCGCACCCCGGCAGCCACCCGCCGCGGGCCGCCGAGCCCCCCGCCAAGATGCCACCTCCGGCAGCCGCCGGGGAGGAGGAGGAGGAGGCGGCGGCAGCGGCAGAGCGGGCGCGGAGCTGCCTGAAGACGGCGGCGGAGGAGTGCGGCCCCGACCCGCTGGGCGCCCGGCAGCGCGGCTGCGAGTCCAAGATGTGCTTCCAGCAGGGGCAGCAGCTGCTGGAGGCGAAGCCCAGGATTTGGTCCCTGGCGCACACCGCCACCTCCCTCAACCAGGCCGAGTACCCCTCCTGCATGCTGAAACGGCCAGGGGGCTCGGCCGCCGCCGCCGCTCCCGCCCCGGTCAGCGTCATCGACAGACACCAGGATTCGCCGGTCACCAACCTCAGGAACTGGGTGGACGGGGTGTTTCACGACCCCCTGTTCAGGCACAGTACTTTGAATCAAGCCCTGAGCAACACGACAGTTTCCTGGGCTACCACCAAAGGAGCCATTCTGGAAACGGGCGCCCTGGGACGCGCGGTGGGGAACGGCGCCAATGTGCTCAAGGGGCAGCTCTCAAACCTGGCCCATCATGACTCAAACAAAGAGTTTCTGGCGTTTCCCAAATCAGGAAGCAAAATGTTTTGTTCCTAACAGGCCCGCCGAGGGGCGAGGGACTTTCTAACGCTTGAAGAGTCATCTACACTGAAAAGAGACTTGCAAGAATTTAAATACAAAACTTTTTCTTCCTTTTTTTTTTTTTTTTTTAAAACAAACAACAGAAACGAGGATTTAAAGTTCAGTTTGCTCAGTTCAGCGGATAGACTTTGCTCATTGCTATTCTGAAGATTTTCTCCTGGCTGCGACTTTAAGGGATCAATGTCGTGAAAGTTACCTTATTTCCATGTCCAAAAAGCACGTACTATAGCGTAGACCTACTTAAAAAGTTTACATCCGAAAGTTTACAAACGGGAAATTTTGATTCAGATTTAATTTAAGGCATGCCGATATTAGTTATAAAGACTTTTCGAGAGTTTTTCCTCCTGATTTCCTTGTTAGCATATAATTCACAAACAGCACTTCTACTAAGTTTACACCTACTGCACAAATTTATCTTGACAAAAAAAAAAAGAATATGTTAAAAGGTATGCTCACTCCAATAAATTGTCTGTTTCAGAGGTAACACAAGTGGTGGTGTTTTGCATTGGGCAACAAACGACTTTTATGTCTCAAATTCCCCCTTGGAGCCTGTCCCAGTAATTCCAAGGACTGTCAACAGGCTGCCGGGAAAGGGGAAGAGAGGCTAAGCGCAGCGCTGCCGCGGGATTGAGGACGGACCCGCGGGAGGGATGCTGCGCGCAGGAGGGATGCTGGGCTGCGCCTCACGCCGTACCGCACCTCCGCAGGGCAGCGCCAAGCCCCGACCGCCGCCAGGGCCGGTAGTGGGGGCCCGACGGGGCGGGAGCACCCCTGCTTCCCCCTCCCCTCCTTCCCGAGCTGCAGGCGGGCGGGGGTCGGCCCCTGCCGCGGCGTCGCCTCCTCCGTGTGCGGAGCAATTGATTCACATGGAAAATTTGATCTTTTAAAGAACCGTTTTAGCTTTCCAGCTCCTCTGCCAGTGCGGAGAATCGCTGATCCGCCATGAATATTTCAGCACTTCAGTACAGATGCTTTACCGTTTTGACATTAAATAGAGTGCAGCCAACAAAAAGAGAGAGGGAGGAAGAGCGCTCTCGACGTGTGATTCAGGAGCACTCTCAGCCAATTTACCACTTAGATAACAGGCGCTTAAAAGATTTCATTTCTTTCCCCGGAACGGGAACAAACTTTACTGATCCTCGGGCCGGGAGAGAGGGAGAACTGCTGGAAAAGAAACTGCAAGGCAGTAACAGATCCCGCTTACCCAGGCCGGCCTGAACTCCCTGAGCTCCGGTGCCCGGCCCTGCGGGGGAATATCGGGAGCGCCCGAAGGACCGAGCTGACACCAGGACAAGCAGAAGAGTCTTCCTTGTCTCCCAGAATTCTCGTCCATCCCATTTTCGGCTCCCCGCCAGCCCAATCTCCTCCTCCCCCCAATAAATAAATAAGAATACAATACAGGGAAAAAATATATTTGTAAAAGCAACTATAAACACAACCGAGACAACACTCAGTCAAAATATAACATACTCCAACCCGCCAAGTTTCTAGCGAGACCTGTTAGTGTAAGGACTGAATAAAGGAATCCGGGTGTGGAGATCAGATCAAGCCCTTCCCCTCTCTGCGAGCAGCCGTAATTGGATTGTATCCAGTCATATTCCCTGTCATTGTATTGACTTTCGCTCTCTTGGATGATATTATCGAGATCACTGAACCCCTCTGCTGATCTGGCTGTCAAAAGGCTCAGACAGGAGCCCCCGGCCTGGAAAACGTGCATCAGCCGAGATAATTTGAAGTGAAATTTTCATTTTGACAGTAAACCCCTCAATTTCTAAAGGCTCTGCACCCGGAGAGCTCTGTGGCAGGGGGAGGCTTTATAGAAAGCCCACGTCTTAAACTGAAAAGGGCAAAAGAACTCGAATTAGTTGTAATAGATAAAAGGGCAAAAATAAAGAGTCAAGGGTACTTGACAGTAATAGCGAAAGTGGAGTCTCCGGGGAGCCGCGATCTGAGCTAAAGGCTGGGCCGGCAGGAATTTTAATGCAGCCGGGGCGGCCGGCGAGCTTTGCCTCTGAAACCCTTTAGACAAAGCAAATTATTTTCAGCCAAACTAAGGAGATGGGGATGAAGGAGGCAAAGGAGAGGCAAGGGGGGAGAGGCTAGTGTTCGGGCTGTCCTCAAAACACTGGTAGAGGCAAGCGGGATGGGGCATAAACTCCTCTGCTGCGATTGTGATGTTAAAGCGGGGAGGTTTGTGTGGGTCAGCCTTGGTGGATATGCAGGGACTGGAGGGGACAAGGTGGCTCCCGGTGGGCTTCGGTTTCCATGCGACAGAGGCTCTGTGGAGTGGAAGGGGACTCCAGTCTTGGTCCCAACAGAGCGACAGACGAGTATGTGTGTGTGGACTTCGTGTGCGTGCACGGAGAGGTATTCTCCACCGAGCAGTCAAAAATCTTTCTCAGCCTAAAAAGCGTCCTGACTTAGCAGAGTGCCGAGCACAGCTGGCCGCCCTGGGCTGGTTCTCGGCGGGTGAACCCGCACACCAATTAAGTCATTGCTGGACGGCTTTGGCTAGATCAGGGATGCAATTTGGACATCCCGTTGTTTGGGAGGCAACACCCGCTCCTCGCCACCCCCCCCCCCCCCCCCCCCCCCCCCCCCCCCCCCCCCCCCCCCCCGCCCCCTCTGGACTTAAAGGTGATAACACTGTGGGCAAAATACAGTTGCACTGAAACACCAGAAGCCAAAAGAAAAGCGGATCAACCCTTAATCCCTTCATTTGCGTGTTACTGTTGTTATAAAACAAGTTTGAGTAAGTTTATGCCTGCTGTATAACAAGAGCAGGGCTCTCTGGACCAGGGGACCGGCCGTATATGAGGACTGATCTGCCTGTACCTATGTGCGCTCATAACAAAACGCTGCCTGTCCTGAGAGGAGATTGTATCAGTTAAAGGGGCAGGAAAAGAGTTTCTTGCTTTGGTACGCAGACCTTATAACTTAGATCAGCCATCAAATGCAGTGGTCTTACAAAAGCACTGGGGGTTTTGCTGTTTGGTTGTTTTGTTTTGGTTTGGTATTTTAAAGTACGGGGGGGGGGGAAGAGTGTGAAAAATTAATTTTGCCATTTGATTCAATAGCACAAGTCAAAGATCAGGTTCAGTTGGTTCAGAGGAGGCTGCAGGGCTGAAAGGGAAAACTGTGCAGATCATACAACTGTACGAAGCAGAAATATAGAGGCAGGCTGAGAAAAAAAGAGAGAAGGGGGGAAAATCATAGAGAAAGGGCTTGAAACTGAGAGACTCTAAATCATTCAGCCATGGCAAATTCAAACACACAAAGGAGGGGATGCTAAATTAACAGTGCTTTTTACATAGAGCCCAAATAAAACTGTAATCAGCGACGCGTTACTTTTCATTAAGCGAGTTTGACAGGAGCATATTCAGCTTCGACAAGGGAACAGGAGCGAAGAAATATACGGCTCTCCCAGCTCGAGTCATAAGATAATTCCTTAAGCTCCATTAACAACTCTTAGCCGCAGGAAATGGGCTCCCTGAAAACATCTCCAAATCTAAAAGCTTTATCGACCTCTCAAACCTCTGCTGATGGTTCTATTTTTTAAAAAAAACTTAGAGGCGAGACGTCCAGCAAGGTAATAGACTTTGACACAACACCTTCTTAACTAGAGAGAGAGAGGCAGGGAAAACGAGACCTTAAATGATATTTAAAAGGCAGCCAATTAAGATTTAAAATGATTGTCTCCTGAGATTATGCATGCGATTTATGTCATCCACTTTTTTTCCCAGACATGCATGCAAAATTGCAATGGGGCATAATGCCTGTTCCTTAAATGATGATGATGATGATGATGATAATAATAATAATAATAGAAGAAACAGTAACAATTAACAATCTGTAGCTATCTCACGTAATTGTAAAGGCTAAACTAGGAAAGGGCTGGCTGATTATAAAGGACCTTGCAACAGTCAACTTATTTATAGGTGTCTAATTAAAAGACAGATAGATTAAATCATACATACATTGTCTATTAATGTTTAGGAGCACATTTCTTTTCATCCTGAGTGCATATTTGACTACTAAAGTCACATAATTGGTTTATAATCACAGAACCCATTGTAGCAGCTCCTTCCCGTCAGCCACATGGAGAGGTGTCCAAGAAGACTTTGTCTTGGCATGACTTTGAACATTATATATTTTTAAGATATAATGATTCAGAAGGACACTGACTTACTACAGTCTTTTTGATATACATTTGCCTTTTCCATTTAAATGAAGGCTTGAGTGTGTGAAAGTGTATCCAGTTAAATGCTAAAAACCAGTCAATGCTCACATTGTACCATTTCATGCAGAAATTCTGTAAAATGCAAGAAAATATTATGACTTGCTGATTTTGTGAGGGATCAGAACCTGTTTCAATGAGTGTGATTTGTAGATAAACAGGGTGATAAAGAATTATTAAAACACCACTGTGTTTTGACCAAAGGTCAAAATGCTTAGGTTCCCACTTAGATGAAGTTAGTTCTGGCTACAAAGCAATGAGCTAGGGTCCGAGTCCCGTGTCTTTTGAGGGCTGTGCATGTAACTTTGTACATTAAAAAAATGAAGAATGGAGAAATGTTAATTGTCAATTTATACATTTTTATTTGCCTGGTTAAAAAAAAAGAAAAAAAAAAGTAAGTAACAATTGTGCTTGCCCTTAAAGAGGAAGATATTTTTAATGAAATAGCTAATGGTCAAAACTCTAGTCCTGAAAGGAAGAGTTCTCTTCATACTCCTTGTGAAATGGCATCACTGCAGAAAATAATTCCAGATTTATAGGCCCCTCAAAAAGCATCTTGAATACACACACCAACTATATATGTCCAGACACCATTTAATACATAAACCATTGGTCTCCTGTACCATATGACTATATAGTAAAACCTTAATTTGGCTTAGAACTTGAAGATACATTTAACATAACCAGAAGAACCAAGGGAAGAGGAAATGCTTGGGAGCAATTACAATGCAGTGGTTTCCCGGTGTGCCCCCACTACACTGAGAAATGGGACTGGGTTTTGGGAGGAAGCAAAGAAATCTCCATGAGACCTAGAGAAAGTGCATATATGCAAGCCCTGCTGCATATATATATCCTGCTTCCCACAGTGGGGAACATGGCCTGGGCATGAAAACAGGGATTGACCTACTTACAAGGCTCAAGAGCTATTTCTTGTCCATCCTAGTTTAAGAAATGCATGAAAATGAAGGAAATATCTTGAATGAAAGTGTTCTCTTAATGTTCTTTTTTTCCCCCGACATAAAAAAATTCTTTTACTCATTCATTTGGCTAGACAAAAATGAGGGCATAAAAATCATAAAAATCTTTTTCTTCTCAGTTTTATGTCTATTTCCTTTCTCCAAATCAGCGTGTCATTATTTAAATTTTGAAATAGGTTTCAGAAGCAGTTGGTGAGTATTTTGTCAGTGGTTTCCATGGAATCATAATCAGGCCATTTTTCAAAGACTACCTCAAGAATCCTTTCTGAAGTACTCCAAAGGATGACAGTGACAATGAAATGGAATCAAGGAAACATGTACTTTCAACAGTATTTCTGTGGTTTATATGATTGCTATGGAATGTCAAAAATCAAATAATTAAAAAAATGTGCGAGAGATCTCATCAAATACTTTCTTCCATGTATTGCAATATGAAACAGGATTAAAACATTTGCTAGAAATATAGAACAAAGTTGAATAACCAACACTTTACCTATGTTCTTATGACAGAAAATGTACTACATCAAAGACTGATGAGTCTCCTAAAGCTTTGTCCTCCATCATAGTATCTATTGATACTGGGATTGTAATGACCTGACAAATTCCTCAGAATGAGTTCTGTGGTCCTCAGTCTGAAGGTGCTAATGAACAAGTTCACTATTATTAGTACTTTTGCCAAGTACAAAGTTAATTGTAAAGGTAGGATAATGCCCAGGGAATGAGCTGAAGGGGAACACTTCCAGGGAAGAAGAAATATGTAAAGAGGGAAGTGCTTGGGAATCCTTTATGAGCAGGTTCTTCTTCCTTCCTTTCTTCCTATGAATGGGAAAAATGACCAGCCAGGCCCTTACAGAAGGCATATAAAGCCAAGTATCGTGTTTTTCCTTCTGTCCTGTTTAGATTACAGCATGCATAAACAAAAGCACTGTGTGTGAAAGTGATGTCACATAAGTCAGCCCTCATGATATCAGTTGTTGGTAGCCATGTGAATAGAATGCTTTGCTTTTGAGGCTTCATGCCATTAGCTTGCCCTCTTTTTGAACATCCCATCATCTTCTTACCAACCTTGTGGCACAAATGGCTGACATATTAAGTGGAGGAGGTAGAAGCTGGGAGCAGTTGCTGTCATTGCAAATAAAAGTGACAGCTAATGTTTAGTCCAATGACAAATATGTGATCATGTACCTATAACATTATTTTTTGAGTCTTATTTGCCTCAAAGTCTGGTGTACACAATTTAACTATTTGTTTACATCCTTCAGAGAGAAACAAGTGAAAATCTGCTTACTCGAAGGACCAATCTCATAATCTAAAAGTAAACTAGTTCTGAACCAGCCTGGACAGCCTTGTAGTCAGTTTACCACAGGTTTGGTCTACACTAGCTGAAATACATAACAACCAAAAAAATTATATGTCCGTGTTAATTTTACTGGGGAATTGAGGTGAGAAAATCCCAACAGGACAGAAAGCTCACGAGATACAAAGGAGCAGGGGACGGGACCAGGGGATGGGAAGTTTTTGTGATAGGAATTGAAGTTTTTTTATTAAGTCCATGCATTGACCCAATAGTGATTTGTGCCTTCATTTACACCAGACTTACTCAGTTTTAGCTCAGACTAGCTTCACTGGAGCTGCTCCATACTTATGATACCATATCAGACAGCAGGAAGGATGCTTGTGAAGAATATACCCCCTGCTGACACAGTTCCTGCATGTAAATCTGTGGGTTAACAACACTCACCAAGTACATGAAGGAACCTCACAGTATGTAACTGGTTTAGATTAAGGGGTTTAGACACATAAACAGAGTGCTTTACTGAAGCAGGCCAGTTCATGTTATTTTACTTCTGTATTAAATTGAAGCAAATGGAATCAACAAATGTGGAGGCCAGAAGTCAGATTCTCAAACTTACTGCCAGGTTTACTGTCAAACATTTCCATTGAGCCTCTTTTCTCTGACAGTAATGCACGGAAAAGAAACATCAACAGTTTTCATCTTCCCATCTGGAGGAATGCAAAGCCTCTGTTGGTTGACAGAACTGTGAAGGAAAGAAGGACATTTGCTCTTCTCCCATCTGCTGTTCCACAACTGCTGTAGAAAGTCTTCAGATACAACTACTCTCTTGCTATGCACTAATCTTTGCTGCTGCTCTTCTTTTGCCTGAATTTTTCTTTTCTAGGAGAAGTGATGAAAGAGGAAGAAAAAACAGGTAAGAAGAAATGTCCCTCACTTGAACCCAGACTCTCAGCTGCAATCTTGTGCCTATCTCTGTGGATGGCAGGCATTGTCAGTTCTGGGATGAATTCTGCAATTTTGAGCAGCCCTGTGATACAAAGGTAATACTGGAGACAGTCACAACACATCCATTCTAGACATTCATTACATTCAATGAAATAAATAAAAAAAACAACAACAACAACAACAACAACAACCAAAGAGCAGGCAATTTTGCAAGTTGACTGAAGAGGAAGGAACTTATCCCAACAAAATGCTCAGGTGATTTTGACAAATGAACCTTGTTCCATGGTAAGAGCAAAACAAAAGGACATGAATACCAAATCCTGATCCCAAACTATGGATGAACAAGATGCAGAAACTAAGTCTGAACTTTCTGCTAATACACTATGTCTCATCTTTATTTGTTGTGAATCTCCATTACAAAAAACAAAAGCTGAAAAGCAAACAAGCAAGCAAACAAGACAGAAACTGAGTTATATATCAAGAAAATAGAATTTCCTAGTTGATGGAAGTGACAGAAGTTTGGGGGAACGGGACTGCACACATATAGTATGAGTAGGAAGAAAGCAAACACAAAAGCAGATAATGCTTCAGTCTCTCAAAATGTGTCCATCAGTTCTTCCTGGGAACACCAAATTCCTGCTTTAGAAAGGCTTTGATTAGCTATGCATAGACAATTCCCATGCCATCCTTCCCCAATTAATAAGAATCAAACAAAGAGGCTTGACATAGTGTGTGCACAGCAGTATCATAGAACTAATTTATAGCTGCCACTAATTCAAAACTGTAGTTCCTGAATCCTGAAGAGCATGACTGAGCCAGCTATGTCACTGAAAGTGCTGAAAGTTTTTAATGTAGACAAACCGTATTAAAGTATCAGTTTGGAAACATGAGTCACAATGTATGGGGGAATCAGTTTATTTATTTACTGTTCTCTCTGATCAGCCTTGTATCATAATGGTTTGGGCTGAATTTTAGCCTTTCAGACTTATCTCCCAAGCTGACTAGAGATAAGTTAATACTCTTCACAAACATCCCAAGCACTTCACTACCTAACTTCAGGCCTGGATGCTGAAGAACGAAGAGGCTTGTTACCCTTGAGTGTGAGGGACCCACAGGGTGGGGGCAATGCCATGTGTCTTGAAGTCTTCTCAGTGCTGCTCCCAGGACTGCTAGAGAAAGGATGCAGCCTGCTCTTGATAAGCTGTGAGCAACTGCTGACATCCTTCTCTCTCTAATCCCAATGGTAGGGCACAAAGGGACAGAGTAGATCAGGGACATTTTATTTGTGATCCATCACTTACAGGAGAGTGGTGAAATGCAATGTTCTGTTTACTTAAAGCCTGTTCCCAAATTTGATGCAAAGTCAGTTGAGCACAGGAAGAGATTCTGCAGACCAAGAAGTAAGAGCAGCTTGCTGTTTCTCAGTGAGTGGCTGCTGTGTGAGGCTATGTATATGGGAGAGCCACAGAGGTAGAGATGAAGAAGGATTCTTGCAAAGATAGCTGCAGAGATACCTTTATTGGGCATACCTCGTTTCAGCTGGTATGCCCCTGGGGTTGTTATTTTTAAGTATTTGGCATTCTAGATGGTCAGGAGAACGGGATAGGAAGTATTGTTACAGAGCCATGATTGCTGCTGTCACCAAGATAGCTGACTGGTAGACAGATAACTCCACAAATAGGACAATGTTAAGAAAAGGGTGTAAGGAAGTGTTTTATTTTCATTCCATTGCCTTTAACTACTATAAATTCTTCAGGCACTGAGATGTAAGGAAACAAGGTTCTCAGCCTTTGTCTTGACTTATCCTGATTAATGCTCTGCCAGAAAGAAGTAATATATTAATTGTTTGTGATCTGGAAAAGGATAAGTTCTTGACTTTGCATATGTTACCAAAACTGAGTCAGACAATGCTGTCTTAAAGGCAGGCTTTGGCACAGTTCTAACCAGTGATACTTCCTGAACTGAGGAAGGATGTGTGGCCATGATTATTGCATCCAGCTTCCAAAAAAAGGATGCCTCCTTCTTCAAAGCTGGAGAAAAGAGACCAAATTCACTCCACATGCAGATTCAAGTGTGGGATAAAAAGAGAAGGTACTTTAGTGCAGCATACCCCATGTCACCAAATTTTTCTGTGGAAACAGTAAGCTTAATTTAAGACTGAATACGCTCAGTGATTGCACTCTGCAAAAACACAATAATCAGTAACACATTTTCTAACAGCTTCAGCATGACAGGGTGCCACATGTTGGGGGAGGTTGGATTAAAGGCTAGGCAATTGTCTGAGAAATGGAGTTAATCACTCTGGACCATTTTTCTACCTTCACTTCAGAGCTGTATCTGTAGCACATTTTACTGTGTGCTGGTGATGCATGGCAAAGTGGTGAAGCAGGTCCTTTATACTTCTAGATCTGGGCCTTAGCACTTGCATAAATAATACTGCTGAAAACACTTGGCTAAGACTAGACTAGGGCATCCTATCCCTCCTTTGTTCCTCTGCCAGGTCCTGAATATTCTGATTCAAGAAACTCATGATTATGCAGACCATATTGATATTAAATTAATGTTAGAAGCACAGAAGTTCATTTTTTGTTTCTGTTCAAATGCTGATTTCTCCTGTCTTTTATTCCTGCCCACTAGGTCTTGGCCCTACCCTTTTGAAGGGCATAGGAAGACAAAAGGATCAAAGAAGCTGCTCTGTCTCACTGTGACCCATCATACATGTAATTTGCTTTAAGTGAACTGAACTGAACTTGCCTACCATGTACATACAGAAATGCCAATCACGATCTGTGTCTTTTAGTGCATTTTGACAATATTGGGACTGCAGAAAGAAATGAACTAGTAATTCAGGGTGGGATTGTTGTGCACTAGGAAATCTGCGTGACAAATCATGCATAGTACTTTATATAACCTTATCGAGTTTCAGCACTATCCATTTCTTGATTATGACAATTATTTATATTGATTATATGAAAAAAAAATGACTGCTTGAATAGTCTCAGATATTTGCATGTGTATATCTCCATAAGTAAAGAAGGAGATGTTTTTGCTGGGCATACTCCTGACTTTTTTCCTCATTCTTTCAATAAAAATATTTGAGCTTGGTCCCAGACAGATACATGTCAGCAAAAGCTAAATGAATATAAACTATCTAAGCTGCACATTTTAGCTGTAATAAAATTCAGTGCATTTCATTTATTTTTAATAAATTTAAGTACGGCATAAGATTAAAACTATCTGTATACTTTAATACATATGGACAGAACATGTATTTATAAACCTTGCTTAAGTAGTCTTCTCATTTTCTTTCAAAGACCCCAAATGATTCAAATGACATATGACAAGAAATCTTTTCAGGTAATCATATAAAAAAAGCTAAGCAGATGTAAATACATGGTTATTGACTGTAAGATCAAACTCCCCATTGAGTCTATTGTGAACACCTTGTCCATACTAAAATGGGGTTTTATTCTTCCTAGTCTATATTTTGTACAAAATGTGTCTTTTCCTTTTTGAAGTAAATGTGAAGTATGTGCACATTGAGTCATAAGATTACTGGTTTTGAAAACAAAGTTAGAATAAATATTCCTATTTCTAAGTTTAGGACAAGGTATTTTAAACTAATAATTATGTTTCTATTAGCAACCCCCAAAGTTATAACTGGAATACAATTAGAATTCAGTCACAATAGTGCCACTTAATGCAAAGACACCAGCACCTTCAACTGAAAGCTGAGGCTCTCACTTTTCACAATTGGCACACTTCCTTCCATTTTTAGATGGGCTTTTATGCTGCCATTTCTAGTAATTTTTCACTCTTTACTGCTCATGTTTTAATAACTAGCACAATGCAGACATAGTGGTGTTTTTAACACCTCTAGGAAAGAGTATTTACACTAAAAAAAGTTTTAAATAGTTTCATTGTAACACAAATACACAAGCAATTTTAGAGTGAAATAGTAATACCAGTGACTCCACCATTATAATTTAAGGGATTGATGATGCAACACTGTGACTAAAATTCTTGAAGGTTACTCGTTAGACATTTTGAGGCTTAAAAGTGATTCACAGCCTATTTATCACAACAAGTGATAAAACTGGGCACTCAGTAATTTCCTGCAGTTTTACTAGGAGTTTTGCTGAACCTTGCAACACAAATCCCCAGGATGGTGCAGTTATTGGTTGTCAGACTACGGTTTTGTTTCTAAAGAACAACAATCCTCATTGAAGGATTCTTCCCAAGCCTGGCCCGACTTTTTACAAGTACAGCTTGATAAGCTATGGCACAGGAGTTTGGAAATCCAAGGAACATGGATGTCCAGAAGAATTCAGGCTTTATAGAAATCAGATGCAACCTTATGTATTGTTGACTTTCCATTACAGATGTATTACATAATTAATTTAGTTCTTTTCCCTGTAATGTACTTGACCTGATTGTAATTTTCACAAATTAGATCATTTTTCATAATTATTCATCATATCACTTACGTGAACAAATGTCAGACTATGGTTTTTCTTCAAATGCAGAGCTGTATCTTCTGCTATGTATGACTGATCACATAAATCAACAACCCCAGCCCCTTCTTTGGATACCCTTGGCTTTATAAATGTGAGAAAAGCAAAAAATATTTCTAAGGCTTTGAAACTTTCAGGGAAAGCAGAGAGCACTTTAAGCAGAAAAAGGTATCAGGTACAGGAAATTTAGGACAGCTTATACTTTTCCTGTAATTATTTCCAAACATTTCATTTTCAAAGGATTATGTTCAATTACACTCATAGAAAGCAAATAGTTTGGTTCTTTTTGGACACATTGAAGTCAACAGAAGCACAGGATTTTAGGCACTTCAAAAATCTTAGGCTGCTTTGTAGTAATTAAAATGTATCATCCTAACCCAAAGGAAGTATGTGGCTTACTGTCTGAGCTTAGATTTTTATTTTTAGATATTTTCAGCTTTTTCATTGTGTTCCACATAGATTTTGTTCTTGCATAATTAGAAGAGCGCAGATAGGTCAAAAAATAAGTTGTTTCACCTAATCAACTTTGACTTCTTCTATAGCTAGTGGAAAGAGATGCTTCCTATGACAGGTCCTCTGACCTGCAATATCCGTGTTGAGTTAGAGGAATCCCACTCAGGGGCTTGCTGTGAATTTAGGCAAGTACTTTTCAGGGCTTTCCTCCTCGTTAGCTATTCACTGGCTCTTACTTCATTCTAATGTATTGGTCATGGGTTCAGGTATCACAGCATTGAGGTCTGTTTATTTGGACTCTTTTTAATAACACCCTGAAGGAAGTCCCAGAAGCTGACCTGTTCACGAGACCTCAGCAACGCTGCTGACACTGAAGCTTTGTCTGAACTGAGGAATAAGCTTGTGCCTTCACTCTCACAATCCCAGTTCCTCGACTAACTAGAGCAGGGGATTGGTGCAGCAGATCTGCATTCCTTCCCTGTTCAGGTTTCTTTCAGGTGCTGAACAGGGTATACTGAAGAAACAGTGATTACAGCATATTTGATTTAGCACTCAGGCAAGAGTAGCTAGTGTGGCACCCCAAAATGGGTGCCAGGATGCAGCATCCATGGGTAATTGAACCTGGCTGGAACTTCCTCTCAGCAGTTCCAGTAGCACTGTCAGATTTCCCTAATGCAAACACAGCTCTCAGCACTGGTTCAGACAAAATGCCTGAATATGAAATAATCTGGATAACATGATGGCCACTTCTCTGTCTCTCCCTGAACAGCACACTCTGTTGAGCTGGTTTGTGTCTTTTGATCTAGACTTTCCACCAAACAATAGTCAAGAGGGAACAGCATTATTCTTCATAAGTACAGTTGGGAGCTAAATATCCCTCACACCTGCTGAAATAAGGGAGACATTGCTAGCATACCTCTCCATCCTGCAAGGCTTGCTATCAGCATTATGCAAACCTCAGTGGCATGCTGCTACTTCTTCTCTTTCCTGCTGGCTTGCAACTGTGGTGGCTGCTCAGGCTGTGTGATATAGTCTCTGCTTTGATACAACACAAAAGGTTTCAAAGTGGAACATGGCACAGAATTAGGAAGGGTGGATTGCCTTGCTTTCATGAATCATAATCTTCTCTCTCTTCCTCTCCCTCTTTTCCTGTGACCATTATCACTTATCCTAGTTCTGCACTGGCACTGCTCCCACCAGCTCTGCTGTTGTTCTTTCTTCTCTCAGTTTCTAACCCTTACTGTTCTGCATCCTCTTATACCCAAAGAAACTTGCCTGCCTCAACCTAATTTCCAACTTCTCTCTTTTTTTCTCCTCAAATTCCATTCACTCATAATGGTAGCATCTGGAAATAGCTCCAAAAAGCTCTGAGTGGCTTCTCAGACATACCCATTCCCTTAAATGGCCCTACAAAAAGAAGAACTTTCCTGCTCACTACTTGAGGAAAAGGGGAACTTTGAACCTGTCATGAGGACAGATGAAGGAAAGAAGTGACAAGTGGGAAAACCTGATACTAGTTCCTGACTTGCCATGCTCTCTTGTGGCAACTTTATGCCTCCTACTCCTCCAGAGTGTGTGAATAGCTGTCCACTGCAGCTTATTGTCTGCAGGCTGCATTCGCTCTCCACAGATCTGTGCACTGAGGCTTTGGGAGAGTGACTAGAGCTTATAGGGGGAACCTCTGAATGTGAAGAGACCCCTTCATTGATCTCTGGGATCTAGGCTTGCCTCTTAAGCCAAATAGTCCTGGTGTGTTGACTGCCTTGTATCTCCTTGAAATGCAGGGTTTCCTTGTGGGATCAATTCAAAAGGAACAGAAGTCAGCTGGATGCTGAATAGTAATGAACAAAAGTGGAGAGCTGGAGAAAGGCTGTACCAGCGCCAAACAAGGATCACTACTAGTGGTTTTTACTTTGCAAACCAGAATGTTGTAGGAACCTCAGAGCAGAAATAGTGACAGCCAGATTCCTACAACAGATCGTGGTACAATGCCAAGACTTGCAAAGCTGGCAGAAATATCTGCTGCCAAGAGAAGCCTGAAATTGCAGCTCATTGGCCACTAAGGAATACAGCTCTATCTGCTCTTCAATCAAATGGACCCTGAGCAGGGAAGCAGTGATGAATCCACCCTGAGGACTTCTTCTACTTGCTTATACTGCTCTGTTTAAACAGCAGTGCTCTCATTCTGAAGGGCTGATGGAAGGAAGAGCTTAAGTTCAAATGTAGCCAAGGATTCTACACAAAACAAGGGCTGAGCCCATCATCATCATTCAGGTGCAACCAAAGGAGCAACCAAACATTTGTTAGGCAGTGAAAGGAGAAGAGCACAGAGCACAATGCCCCAGTCTCTTCTCCCATTTGTGCAGGAGCATAGAAGCGTGTTGTCCTAACTCAGCTGTTTCTGTGGGTCAAAGCGCAAAGGCTAAGAGCGCTCTGGCATGAGCTTAGTCTGCCAAAACAATGGAAAAGTAAGCCATGAAAATAAAAATATGTTTTTTGCTATTTAAGTGAGCTAATATGGAGTAGCAAAGGAACCAAAAAGAGCAGGCAGAGATCTGGAGCTGGGGAGCAGAGACAGGGTGAAAGAGCAGGGAAGGAGGATAGGAAGCTGGGACAAGGTGTACAGTATTTCCTCCTTTTGTCTGCAGTAAGACATAGTAGGCTCACCTGCCTGTGAAACTAAAGCCTTGGGGTGAAGATGCACATTTCAAGCTGATAGAATTGTTCACTGCCACCAGAAGAAGGAAGTCTTCCCAGATCCAAGGCCCCACCAGCTTAGTGGGATCCTGTCATGCAGTTGCTTGTAAACCCTTTCCTCCTTTCCTGCAGTTTTTTTTGTGGAAGACTAATTTTCAGAAATCAGATCAGAATTAATTTAATAACAGAGACTTTTGGAAAAGGGTTTTTGTGGAGTGTGTAACCTTGTGCATCCAGGGTTAATACTGTCTTAATAATTCTGCCTCACTTGCTTTGCACTGTGAACAGACACACTGACAAAAGATCGTAGAATTGTAGAATCATAGAAGAAGACCGATAGAGGAATATGTAGGGGAGTTAGCAGGACTCTCAAAAGAAGGTATACTGATTTTGTAATTTAAATAGAGACAGAGACCTCGACAGTGATGATACAAGGCAGGTATCACACAAACATCGTCAAGATCCTTAAGATATCTCTTTGTCATTGAGTCTGGGTCTCATTTTTGCAGTTTGAATATCTGTCTACATTTCACTACTTTGCAAAGATCTTTATGGTGTTAGTCTGAAAAGCAGTGAAGTATCAGAAACACGTGTTCTTCTCCTACAAGATATAATCCATGACTGTGTTCCTGTTCCTGGTACTGGGCCAGACTCCCTGATGCTGCCAAGTTCCCAGGACAATCAGGGAGCTGGTTATAGTTTCCTGGTTATCTGAATCAGCTGCTGCAATGTATATACACCAGATGACAATCATCCCACAAGGGACTGTTCCCCTAGCTAATAATAGCTGGAGCAGTGAAAAGAGGGGTCTATAAGGAAGGAAAGCTGTCCCAGCATCTGCACTGAATGGACCAGGTTTCAGCTTGTACAGCTTTATCATAATTCATAACAAAAGTGATAGGACCAACAGGCCTGTAATCTTGGCAGCCCTTCAACATCTGATCAGCCTCATTCCATATCTTTAAGTAAGTCAGATCTAAAGCACTAGAGCAATCAGGCTCCTGTCAGAGGTGAAAGAGGGTGTTTCTGAGTCTGATCAGAATAAAAAGTTTGTCTCCTTGGACTAATGTCAAGTAAACCCATCAACTACCGAGCATGAAGAACCCACCACACCCTTGTGAATGAGCTCAAGAAAAAGACTTGCACTGCACCACCAAGACCATTGGAATAGCCTTTTCCTTCCTGAGACACAGGGGACAGAGCTAGAGACTTCTGCCCATATAGGAGTTTTCCTGCTCACAACTCTCAGCAGCACAGGCAATGCCTTTGGCCTTGCCAACCGAATGGCATAGTGCTCAGCTAGCACTTGCTGTGCCATGGCACTGGGAGGTAGATATATCTGCTCCTCCTGCCACCAGATCTCATGCTTTTTCTCTGTTTCAGTTGCAGGAGTGCTTGTGAAAAAGCTTTAAATCTGTTTCATGTAAACACCTGAAGAAAATACACATTTACATCCAAGAAGCTGTCTCCTGTTTCTTCTCAATCTCTTTTCCTATGTATTTTTGCTCAGTGGAACGACAGGCACCTTATTCAATCTTCAAGTCATACAAGTAAATACTTCTATGCCCTCTGTGCTTTGGATAATATGAATGGTAATGCTTGTTCTCTGGTGACAATTTTTATTTGAGTATCTGGGCAAGACAAAACAACCAAACTGTCAAAAAGCTGTAAGTTAGAGATGGCAAACTTACACTTTCTGACTTTCCATTCACTAAAATAGATTTGCATGGCCAAAGTCTACTTTCAGCTCTATTTTCATTACACAGTTGTTGTGAGACACATAAAAAATAATTTTCTTCTTCATCACTGTCAAGTTACTGGATGATATATAAACACTTAACAGGAATATGGTAAGGCCATCTATCCCAATCTTCATTCCCAAATAACAGAGACATTAACTTTCATACTGAGGTGCAGCTGAAGTACAGCTACTGCAGGCTCTCTAATCCACAGTCAGCTTTCATTTATTGTGTTACACCAGTAGTATTAGCTATAGGCTAATTTTACATATGGCTATATATGTTCTAAACTGTCCAAAGCTGCAGTGTCTGTTCTGGAGAAACGTATGCCTTTTTACAGGGTATTCTTACAGAATTACTTGTGAGACACGTGATGTGGCTCTTTAATACTTGGCAAACAAAATAAGCATTTCGTAACACATATTCTCACTACAGAGGAGTTGTTCTCTACAAGAGGCACAAGAAAGAAATCTGAATAAAGACTGTGGCAAATGAGAAAAACAGGTAAAATCTCTTTTGAAAGATGGAAATACTCACATATGAGTGCAAATTCAGGTCTGTGGCCATTAGTAAGCCTTTAGAGGCTTGAGGCAGGACTTATGGCCTGTGTTATGAAGTCATCTGTCCTAGAAACATAGACTGGCCTTCTTGCATTAAAGTCTGAAAATGTAAGTCAAAATATGCCGTTGTATATGAATTTAAAGTTGGAAAACTGTTTTTCCATTTCTTCTGAAATGACTCGTGTCTATCCAAAAACAGTAGTAACAGATAATCCAGGTTTCACCTTTATGGCAGCATTATGATTCATGTCCTTGTAAATATATTCAATATGCATGTTATATTAACTATCTTCAGTAATCTAGGCATGAAACAATATACTTTCTGTTCCTTTAAAATAGCAGTGATACTGAGGTTTTTCAATCTTATTCTGATTTGAATGCAACAGGGTCTTGTTTTCCTCCTGTTAGCAATCAGCTAGACTGCTCAATTTGTATCCACTTGACAAAGTTAATATTTGTGCCTAATATGATCATTGTATTATCATATATAAATAGACTGTGACAGCCGTTCCCCAAAAAAGAACAAAGAGTGAGGGGAACATCTGCCGACCTGATCCTTCTAAAAGTAGAATTTTTGATTAGTTGATGGAGTTTTCACATAAGTGATATAAATTAATTAAATCGCCTTATATGTGTATTTAAGACAATTTTATTCTTGACTTCACTCATAATTCAGACAACAGTTTTCCTTTTTCTTTTCATGTTTTGGTCTACTTTTCACAGGTTCCTAATTATGTTGTGTTCCGTGAGGAAAGTAATATGAGGACTTATTTGTCCAGCCTTGGAATTGCTCAGATGACTCATTAAGATGAGATCACACTCATTTTCCAAGAGAAAGGAAGACCACATTCTAGTTTTGATGTTTCCAGCGTAAAAATCCCAAAGCATCATTAACAGTTCTTCCAAGCTCACAAGTAAGAAATTTTTACAAAATTTTGACATTTCTGCATTTTCTTTTGACAGTTTCCCAGTTAACTGATCACTAAGGCAGAGATCACACTCATGCTCTGTCCTTGTCCCTCACAGACACAGATCTCTTTATGGCAGCCACCCCCCGCAAGGCAGGCAGACAGACAGACAGACACGCTCACACACACAGAGACACAGAGTCTCTTCAAGACTGCTTGATCCCTACAAACCCCCATGCTGTCTGAACTACCAGCTGTGGGGAAGTAGGGGCTGCCTTGCCCTCCATGTCACAGCTGTTTTATTTGAGAGGGAACAGATGGACCCAGCAAGGTTCACTTGGGTGCTCAGCTGCTCCAGGGGGTCAAGTTGTACACCGTGCTGCAGGAAGCCAACAGTAAAGGTGTTTAAACAAACACTGGAGGAAGGGCTGGTGCCTTGGCATGTCCAGTGTCACACAAAGAAGCCTGTGCTGTGGCTTGCAGGGTGTTTCTAGTGACGATGACCATGTGAACCCTCACATAAAAAAAAGGAAGGCCATCTATTTCTTATGCCTTGTAGCTTTGCAGCACTAGCCCAACACACAACCAAAACATTAGCTTTTTTCTTACAAGTTACAATCCTGTCTTTCAAGAGAAGGTTATAGTCCTCAGTCCCCTTGTGTATCCAGGCTATAGTTTTCAGAATATTCTACTTGAGGACAGGTAAAACTGTTACGGTGTCTTCACACATCTAAAGGAAAAGCTCAAGGATTAATAGCATAAAATGAGCTTTCTAGGATTTTTCATTTTCCGTCACGGAATATTCATGATTTAAAGTTCACAGCCATATAGAGAGCTGTGACAACTGTCATGTCTGAACGTGGCTGTGGTGCCATTGTCAGCCAAGCTAGTTGGCAGCAGTGAGGATATGGCCCTGGTTTTGCATGCATTTGTGTTATTTTTCACATGGATGCTTCCTTTTATAACTATTTGCAGGTTCACACAAAATGCACATGAACACCCTTACATACACAGAAGCCAACGTACACAGATCCATATATTTAAATCCCCCAAATAAAAAAAAAATTAAATTTCTTTTGAACAATCATCACTACACAGAACCAATATTTTCTTCCCACTCGATGATTATAAAATATCAGATTAATGTGTTGTGTGCTTTATCCATTACTGTGGATTTGAAAAATAGGTTATTTCTACTGTTTTTGTTGAAACAACATAAACCTACTTTCTTGAAGTCTGCATTTTTTACTTTTGGATTGAAGTATCCTTTAAAAACAATCACCTTTTGCAATAATCTTATTTCACATCTTCTTACTCCTCAATGGGATTAATTGCTCATGCATCTGGCAGCATTTAGCTTTACGCTTGCATACCCAGTGATGTGGCCAGGTTTCATAATGCTGTGAATACCAAACCATAAAACCGCTTTTCAGAAGCAAATTCATAAATGCACTCATGCATACCTTTTTGAGTTATGAGGTGGCTGCAGATTTGGCAGTGCTGACTTGATGCAGTTTTGACAGGTTAGGTTAAAGGATTAAGTCTAGTCTGTCTTCACTTTGCCCTGCCTCTGACACACTCTAAAAAAAGTTGTAGGCTGGCTCTGTGCCTAGTATGACCTCTACATCTCCTCAGTGACAACACTTCCCTTTAAGGCTCTCCAAAGGTCAAAGCAGATAACTTGTTGAGTCTTCCAGATACTTTCTTATCTGTGGCTCTTCCTCCTAACCTCACACAGTGGAAGAAATATGCAAAACCTTGCAGAAAAACAAATCAGGCTTCATAAGGAATAGCCGGCATTAGATCAAATATATCTATCAACCTTTTATTTATTATACAATCCTTATTTACAACAAATATCAGAGATCACAAGTCACTAAAATCAGATACCTGTTCCATATAAAGAAATCTCATATGCCATCTTCTTTTTGCCCTGGCTAATTTGCAATTGAAAGCAACTTTCAAGCATTTAAAAAGACATAGCTGGGGACATAATTATATGATGATAGACGAGTACATTGTTATGAAAAAAAGCCTGTAATATTTGTTCAACAACTGTTCACCTTTGAGAAAAAATAATATGAACAAATAATGATAAGCACAGCCTTTTATTCTGGCATTATGTCTAAGATTTTTACAGAGAAGCATTGGTGTGTGCAAAATTCATAGAGGTTAATAAATTTTAAGAACAGAATATGTGTGATTTAGCTATGTAATTTCATTTAATATTACATTTAAAGACTTGTGACTGACTGCAAAATTTCCTTTAGGAACAAGAAAAAAAGAATTCAGTTTTGATGTAAAAGTTCAGATTAAAAAAAAAATAAATCTTTCTATGCATAGTGTTATAACTTTATATTCTGATTTCTGTAATGGGTGCTTTTGTCTTTTGAATTCAAGTGCCTACACTTCTGGTAGTAAAAGAACTATATACAGGGCACAGACATCTCCTGGGCATTATTCTTTAAGAGAAGCTAAAAACTTTAGGCTTCCTGTAGGTTTGGTTGTAAGGTGGAATTTTTTGTCTCTAAAATCATTCCTATTGCTCTTCTCTGAACACTCTGCAAGCTTTTACTATCTTTTTTGAAGAATAAATATAAGACTGCATTTTGACAATGGTGTCCATAACTTTGTGGACAGTAAAAATGCAGCTCTCTCCCCCTGTTCAGTGATTTCTTGTTTATAACTACACAAACTTACACTAATTCTTTTGGCTATACTGGATGAGAAAATATTTTCATTGAAAAAGTAGCATTGCCCTTTCAGGCTCAGTGCTTATTAAATTATTCCCTCCCTGATCTTAAATCTCATATTTTTTTATCCCTAGGTGTTTGGCCTTGCATTTGGTTATATTAAAAAACCTGTTAATTTTTCCCAGTTTATTAAACAATGCAGAGGATCATGTACAAATAACCCTGCATCATGATTTTTTAACCATTTTATCTGTTTTTTTGGTATCTACAAACCCTATCAACAATTATTTTATATTTCTTACATGCTTTTGCCAATGATTTGAGGCTGCACTGGAGCAAGAACTGGTCTGTGTGAGATGTCAGCAGCAACTGAACTTGATTATGACTCTGTTGGATATTTATCATTCATATATGACATACCATATTGTCTTATGATAGTGAGAAATTTGCATGGTAATATGGGAAAAACTGTACAGATGTTCAGCCTGAACAGACTAATAAAGGTACCTTCAATCAGCCCATTACCTCTTAAGAAAGGAAAGGAAGCCAGCAAGAAGTTTTATGTAAAAAATACATATTAAAAAAGTCATCTGAAAGGAATTATAATCTCATGCTTTATTTTTCATATCAGTTATGCCATTATTTTGGTAGACTTGATGTCATCTTCACAGGTTTATTCTAATGATCATTCTAAAGTAAAAATTTACTTGCTATCCTTTAGAATTTCCCCACCATTCTGAAATTTTAAAATGTTACCAGGAGCGATTGGTTTAAAACTTTGGGAATCAAATTATAAGAACTGTTCTTCTTTTTTAAAAAAGGCCTTATTGCAGTTGTTTAACTTGTTTCCGAAGCCTGTTTAGTTCTAGCAGTGCAAATTACTTTGTGACCACCTAAAGTAAGAAGTTACAAGCCCAACTTAGAACGTAGCTATAAGTTCAATTATTGACATACTGAATTCCCCATATGTTTCTTTGAACCTATGAATGAATGACCTCAGACTCAGGTGAGTTTGGGCTGGTTTTCTGTCCCTTTTTAGAATAAGTGCAAAAAGGAGAAGTGGAAGGAAAAAATACTATGAGGTTCACCATCTGTGGTTTTGTTTACTTTTTTTTATTTCTTTAAGCATTGCCAAAGACAGTGGGTGCTTCATGGGCTGAAGAAGTGTGGGGATAAGGTGCTGGCCAGGGTATGGGACTGGGGCAAGAATGCTCATCTGACTGCAGAGCAGGAACACCTGAGTGCCCTGCTCCCAGCAACTTTGGGAGCCATGCTGCCAGCACTTGCTCCTCAGCAAGATGTGCAGCCCAAAAAGCCAAATGTCTGCATGTTTACATGGAAAGAGGATAGTTGTAGATTAGATATTAGGAAGAAATTCTTTATTGTGAGACACTACAACAAGAGAAGTAGTGGCTGCATCATCCCTGGAACTATTAAAGGCCAGATTGGATGTGGCTCTGAGCAACCTGGTCTAGTGAAAGGTGTTCCTGCCAATGGCAGGAGGATTGGAACTAGATGATCTTTAAGGTCCTTTCTAACCCAAATTATTCTACGATCTTAACTATTCTGTGATTCTAAGGAATTCAACTTCTTGTCCTTTCTCTACGCATTTATCCTTGCATTTTGAATTTATTTTAATTGTTTTCTTGTACTTCCATGAATAAAAATAGGCCTTTTTTCCTTTTTAGTGCCAAAACATATATTTTGTTGTTTTTAGCAGTGCATAAGAAGTTTTTGTGCCAAAAGGCAAACCAGAGCACTCCTGGGGCTTTTGCCATGGCACTTTGTTCTATGTGAGCACGTGTACCAAATACAGTACTGTATGCAGACTGTCCTCAAGGTGGAAAGTGCTTCCTGGAGTATATTTTGTAGTCACTACCTAGCAGACACAGAGATGTTTAGTAAAGTACTGAGATTCAATACCATATTTTCTGCTCATCACTCTACACCCAAGAAGCCTCAGAGTGCGAGCTTTAAATTTTCTTTTTAAAGAGCTTACACATCCTTAAAGCTAATTATCCTATGAACCAAAAAACAGTTTCATGAACTGTTCAGTTCACATCAATTATGAGTCTAGAGTATTTTTAAGCAGGCCAGTGTCTACATGGAGTTATTATCCAGTGTGTTTTGCTGAATATGAAGAGGACAATGGTTCAACAAGGAGTAAAAATGAATTTCATGTTTTAACATTAGAAAGAGTGAACAAGATCATGTATTAATTAAATAAAAGACTAAACAGGACAAACCTTTGGAACAACAGACATAACATTTAAGAATAAAATCAACATGGCAGGGTAAAGGTCGGAGAAGATCAAGTAAGACGCTAATAGTTGTGCTTTTTCCATTTTCTTATCGATCAATATTATGTTTTTCCCAGTGAAAATGCAACAGCAGAGTTATTGCTGACCTTTTTCTCACCCTTCCATTGTGTATAAAATCACAGCAAAATAACAAACAACTTCATAAGCTGGAGAATTTTTTGAGTCAAAAAGCCTATGTCCAAAAAATAATTTAAAAGATGCATAGGAAAAAAAAGTCCTTTCTATAGTAAAAAGTAATCTATTTCTCTACTAATTACACGTGAAAAACTTTGTGCCATCTCAAGAGTCAATAGTTGCACTTTTTTTTTTTTGAAAATTCAGCAGTAAACTTTGTTAGCATTTAAAATAATTGACAAGTC
Source organism: Empidonax traillii (assembly GCF_003031625.1). Taxonomy (NCBI): domain Eukaryota; kingdom Metazoa; phylum Chordata; class Aves; order Passeriformes; family Tyrannidae; genus Empidonax; species Empidonax traillii. The sequence goes on from NW_020955707.1 coordinate 320,831, forward strand.
AAATACACAAAGCAACAAGAATAGGAACCAAGTGTATGTTTAAATAAGGAATAAACAGGACATCTATATTTCAGTTATTATAATGTAGGGGTTTTCTAATGTTTAATTTCTTTGTTTACACTTTAATGTACCAGGGATAAAAATTCTATTTATTAATAATTATTACCCATATTGTCATTCTATAAACTAAGAAAAATCTTTTGTGAGAAATTTACATTATTTGCTAATAAGAACATGGATGGTCACAGTGAGCAATTCAATAAGAAAACCGTGGTTTCTGTTCCAGCAAAATGACATTTTCCCTTTTCTGCCACTGCCGCCAGGAAAAATGACACAGAAACTGAGGCAAAGAGGATAAATTAAAAAAAAAAAAAAAAAGGAAACAAATAATTTACAGTGATTTCAGTGATTCCAGAACTGATACCTTTTAATATTTTTATTTTGATAAGCTAAGAATAGGAATAGAATAAAAGTTTACATATGGTAAAGCTGAACTGATTCATTATTGTAAGTGTCAGCACAAAACAAATATGATATGAAATGCCATAATGAAACACCAATTTCAAGTGAAAGAAGAAATATTTTTATTTTTATACTTTAAATAGTATTTTCAGACCCAGTAGATATAATAAAAAATAGCTAACTCATTTATTGACAAATATTCAGTTGTCCTTTCAAAAATATATACTGAAAATATGATCAGAAGTTAATAGTTCCCCAGTAAAAAGTTTACTATCATTTCAAATGTGCAGGTAGTGAAAATACAATTGCTTTACATATGAATTAGATAATCACAGGATTATCTACATTAAAATTTATCTTGATAAACCATATGGTCTGGTGCTCAATGATACAGTAAGGATATGTTTTGTTGCAGAAGGTTATATGCTCACTAGTTGTCCCTTTATGTGACATACAGGGTGCGGTGACTTTTGCAGACAAAGAAAGCCTCTTTGTATTCAAAAAAGTTGTAGCTGTTTCCCTTATTAAAAGCCCCCGAAGAATAGGAGCATATAAGGTAACTTAAGCATCCCTGAAAATCTCAATATTATATCTCAGATTTCAAAACCTGAAAATTGGCTACAAAATATTCAAGATATATCACATACATATAAAAATGCTTTGCAGGAGATTAGAAACCTTGACAGCTCTCACAGCTTTCTCTGGAGCCTTAACGTAGGTGAAATTTACTCTGGAGCCATGACCTGCAAGGATATGTGATTATTGGGGTATCTCTGCCTTTGTTTAGACATGCAGCTTGCAGCCAAGCTTGATTTTTGAAGACACTTGAAAACAGGACCTCACAATATTCCAGGAGTATTCTCAGAATGCAGATGGTAAATGCAGAGTCCACGGATGCATTATTTATTATCAAGTCTCATAATTCATTTAATGATGTAATTGTTTTACAAGCCTGAGTCGTCATTTGTGAATATTTGAGTGTAGTGACATAGAAACTAACCTAATAAAATGTCACTATCGTGCTTTACTGTGCTACAGCAATTACTGTAGGCAGTATGCAGCCCTCACTTTCTCTCCTCCTCTTCATTATCCTTACCTTCTGCACTAAATTGAAACTAATGCTGTTTGAAGTTACAGAAAACAATCTCCAGGAAGAGAGACAATGTTTTCTTTTCTAGCTATTAGCCCACTAGTTATAACATTCCCTTGAAACACTGGAAATGCACTGGAAACTCACTGAAGTTCTGGAACTCTAGACAGGTTCCAGCAAGAGCTGTGCAGAAAAGAAAACATCTGAATACAATAAAATACTGTGATGGAGACATGGGAAAATGCAGAACCTTCCATACTCCTTCTGCTTCTTGCTGCACTGCTTCAACAAAACTGCTTCAGTGCCATTTTTCCACATCTTTAATAATTGCTAGTACCCCACAACATATAAAAGCTGAAAAAGAAAGGCATGTCACAGTCTTCTATCTGATGAGTATCTTGCTGGCTTTGAGCAAGATACTACTAACTAAGGGTATTACCATTTGGATTAGCAAATTTCCAAGGTAAACATTTCCCACTGGTAGGCTTCATGGTGGTTCCAAAATGCCATTTTTTTCAATCCCTCAGAATGGTTGCTGTTTAGGGACACTCTTCCTGGGGTGCCATGGCTTTGGAATAAGCACACCTCGCTTTCTACTGGCCAAGTCTCACGGAAAGGTATTTCCACTGCAAGGAACTTCAATGCTTCTATCACAGAAGAGGATCTTTGGGTGTCATAAGACTGCATAGCTTGCAGCTCACTCTGCTTCTTCCCCGCTGCCTCTTCTCATATCTTTTGGAGGGTTTTTAACTACCATTCCCTTTCTGCTTTCTTCCCAACTTCCTCACACAGATCTCCTCCCTGTTACTCTCATGTTGCTTGATCACCTCTCAAGCTATCATTATGTTCACCCACCCTTCACTTCTCTTTTCCCCAGTAATTTTATCATGAATGTGGTGATACACAGATAACTTTAGAAGTATCTCTGACTTATGCATCATGCCCTTATCCCTTACTCAAATTGCTTGGTATCTCCCATAATTTTAAGGGGGAGGTTCAGACTCAGGAAGGTCTCTTTGGCAGTGACTGCTTTTTCTCTTCATGTTTAGGTGACACTGCAAATGTCATATGCCTAAATGATGGCTTGGACCTCCTTTCATTTCTGTATGGAAGGAGTCTTGGAAAGATAACTGCATTTGAGGCCTGTGTGAAAGCAGCTGAACAGAGAGCACAAAAGAGAAAATGCTTTTCTAAGTGGAAAAAGAACATGGGTGAGAGAAAACCATGCCTCAAGATATTTGAGAAACAGAGCCTCAACAACAATAGCAAAGATAGGGGTTTGTTTCTATATTTTTCAAAGATGTGACAGCTGGACTGTACATCCAGAAGTCTACACAGGACATGGGCAATAATCATGGAATTGGTGTTTGATGACAGGATAGGACAAGGCAGAGCATCACTTGAGCCTGTGACCAGAGATAAGACTTGACTCAGCTGGGAGAGACCAGCTTACTTCCCATACTAATTTTTCACCCTGCAGATTAATTAGATGTTTTAATAGAATAGAAGGGGATATGAGGATTTTGCTGTTAAAAAGTCTTGACCTGTAACCAAACTATGAATTTGCTAAGTGGCCCTGTAATAGCTTATCATATTTGCTTTTTTTTCTCTTTTTAACTTTTCTTTGTTATTTTTGTGCAACTTTATAGTAGTCAGTTTTTTTCTCCAAGAGATGTATGTAATTTTACAGTCTCATGGAATTACTACCACTTGACAGAGAAATGCTTGCCTATGAAGATCACTAGGAGATTTAAATTCCTCAAATTCTGAAGAGAATAGGGCTTTACTGGGACTCTGAACCAAGCATTTCATTTTGAAAAGGGACTTGAAATAATTGACAAGTTCAGCTCTTATTATAGCTGGTGGTTTCTGCCAGAAGGGCTCATGTTTGGAAGAGGGAAGTTACAAAATATATCTTGTATTTAAACCTCAAGATTAAAGAATAAAAACTCATTTCCTGTGTGTGTGGTGAGAGGGAGAAGGAAAGAAAAAAAAAAAAGAAAAGAGAGAAAGAAAAAGAAAAAGTATTTTACAAGAACAGAAAATGCAACGTGGCTGTTTGGGCAAGAAATCTAGCACAGTTGCTGTGCACCCATCAATCAGTGGTTGAAATGAACCCATTTGTAAAAGTTAATAGAGCAAAGTATAATGAAAGACAAATTGGTGTTATTAGTCTAAAGTTTATGGTTCAATTAAACTAATAATATGCAGTAAAGCAAAAAGAATAATTAGAAACTATGATAAATATACATGGGATTGTAAAAATATGACAAAAATTTACATTTTTTTTTTCTTTTTGACTGTAGCATCTTTTTGATAACTTTACACACAGTTGCCTTGGGGTATACAAGGAAACTGCAACAGTAAGATTTAAAACACATAATTACTTGAAACCAAATAGTATTAAATATGCAACATAAAAATTACAGAGGGAATTATCCTGAGAGCTGAATCAATGTGAGATTTTAAAAAATAAAAAGACATTTTAAAATGATTTTATGAAATTACTTGTTTATCAGCTTTACAAATAGATAAATTATAAATATTTTATAGCAAGGATTATTATATTATTCTGTTTTCTGAACCCTCTAATATTTAGGAAATACATACCATGAACGGCTCTATCTACCATGAACCAAACCTTCTGTATCCTCAATACTTCTCTATCTGGAAATGCATAAATGAAAAAGAGACTTTGTCACTTGGCTAGCACTCAGCACCCTCCCTACAAAGTGACATCAGGAAGACCAAGAAAACTTGAACCATCTTGTCCCTAGAAAACCAGGTAGTTATTCAGGAAGCCAGGCCAGGAAACACTTGCTCAGTGTTTAAACCGGTTTCTCTGCTAACACCCTTCAGAAGCATCCAGAGAGCTGATGTGATCCTGCCAAGCCTTTTGGCTCTATCAGGCTTTCCAACATGGCATGGGCTCTGTCAGCAAGCACCCAGGTATCATGAGGATGCAATGCTCCTTTCTGCAAAACAATGATCTCCTCAGCTCAGGAAAACAATTGTTACTTACACATGCATATTTTCAACAGGAGGGCAGATTGGTGTCACAGCCATGAGCACAGAGTGTACAGACATGGCTGGAATCACCAGGATTAGCTGAAGTTGTGACTTAGGCTGCAAGTGTGAAACTCTATAAATATCATCCCAATCAGTGTTACACTTAGCCTCTGAGTCTTCAAGTTTATCACACAATTTTATGATTTTGATTTTTATTTTCAAAGGTTATTTGGATGCCAGCCGCGTATTTTGGTCATTAAAAGAAGGATGGGGAATTTGCATGAGAAGAATCAAACATAAATTATACAGAAATAAGTCCAGTTTACGAAAAACCTAGCAACTTAAATTTAATCTATATCTGACTAAAACTGCAGATGGTGGAACATCTGAATGGAGAAGCACAACACTGGAAAGCTGCAGAAGAAGGAAAGTGGGAAATAAGATAGTAACAGCTTCATCAGTTTTGAAGTGTGGTGTGAATGCTCCTGTGGGATTTTGTAAAACAGACAAAGAAACTAAATAGAGTTTTACTACTGAAAAGTAATTACATCAATTAAAAAAAAACAAACAAACCCAAACACACAAAAAACCAACAAAACCCAAACATAACCTATTAATTCAAAATATTGTGAAGAAAACCCTAAGCAAGCCCAAACCTGTTCAACAAGATATTTTGATATCTTTTATAGGCTTTGAAAGGACCTTCGTATCATCTTCTCAGGGAAGTTAAATTTCATACATCCTTAATCAATCAAATACCTTTTCTCAAGCCCTGGGGCTGTGACATGTGTGACAATCAAAGCCAGGGGACAGCAGAGACCAAGACATTTCTAGGATAGGAACCTGATTAGATGTATGCACAACAAAAGCTCTGTTACGCTCACAGCAAGGAAACAGTATTGTATTTCAAGAAATGACGTCTAGCTTCAGCAGAATCTCTGGATGCTTTTGTCAACAAGATTGTAATCCCCTACTGTCAGAGCTCTTTTCCACTATGAAATTCCTGTTGCCAGTGATCAAGTTACATCTTGATCTTCTTTTCAAGTAAGCTGAGCAAGATGAGCTCTGAAAGCCTCATACCAAAGGGCTTGAATATTTTGATCTCACATGGCCAAGTATTTTGAAAGACAATGTCCTAAAAAAAAGTTTCACACTTTTTCCCAAAAAAATCCTATAAAAAACATAACTTACATGAAAATTGCTTGAGACTAGGCTTTTTTACCATAATTTAGCCTTAAGAGAGGCAAAATCTTGATAGGTTCTTACTATTTTTATTCAGCATTTCCATTTTCTTGCCTTTCAGTTGGATAAACTAATTCCTTAATTGCAACAATTTGATCCCTACTTATATTCAAAAATTATGTCTTTTTTACCATTTGTACTTTGAAATTTTGTAACAGATTGCTTAGGCAAAGGTATTTCAACCTATAAAGTAACATTTACCTACTGCAAACACTGATCTCAATATTGTCTTTCTCAAACTTCTAATTTCCAGCTATGATTGATGAGTTAAATGCAAGAAGATGTTTGGGTATTTTCTCCTTTCCTATTAGCTGAAAGACTTGCAAATTTGCAAAGAGTTTCCTGTAATAATTTCAATTAGAACTGAACAAATAGTCTCCACCTAGTAAGTCAGGAAATGCTTTATCTTCCTTCTTGCTAACTCTCTGGGGAAAGATCCTCAAACAAAACCAATGCGTTGCTAGCAGACTTGTTCTTCCCATTCTTTCCTCACATGTACAGTTTCCAGATTACATATTCCAGTTCTCTGAAATATTTAATGTTCAAAATTCAAAGTCTTTTGAACATTCTCACTGATTTTCACAACTGCATTATTATGATGAATTGGATGAACACAATGGTCAGTCAGGACTGTACAATCAAAAACCTCACAGTGGGCAAACCTTAACAACCTTTTCCCACCTTCCATTTGCTGCAGTGCTTGAGTAGCATATGTTTGAGATGACACTGGTCATTCTCTCCAATACAAGGCAAACCACTTTTCATGCCACCTTTGGTCTAAGTGATGATGGTCACTTCGGATACCAGAGAGAAGAAAGTGAAGGAAAGAAATGAAAGTGATTTCTTTGTCTGCTTACGCTTGGACAACACAACAAATTCTGCCTTGCCCAGTCCCAGGATCATCTCTGTGGGAGAAACACTAAAAATAGTGCAGAGGTAAGGTAATGTGAGCAACAGACATGCTGGAAGGGGAAAATTGAGCCTGGAGAGAGAGAGTGTCCCTGAAAGAGTTTTTCCTGTAGAAAGCACTGTCTGTGGTCTCTCTCCTAACAAATTTATTTTAATGAGTTTTTGATTCTGCTTTGGAAGTTCTTTTCCTCTTCCCAAATTTCCCCTTGGAGAATCCACATATCATCTCATGATCATGAACGGGTCACCTTTGTTAAGATAATTTAGCTATTAGAAAATTGAATGAATGGGAGAGGAGTTTAAGTTTTCCTGTTGGAAATATATTCTTCAGAACATTTGCAGAGAGCATTGCTTGATGGAGGGAAAAGCTTCCTGCTATGTGAGTTTTTCTTTTCATTTAAGAGAGTAAAAATTACAATCTTATATCCCTTGCTTATTTGTGACAACACAGGCACACCTGCCTCTGCCTGGAGGCAACCTGAAAGTCTAGTGGCATTTCATTCACATATCAGGTTCTATCCCTGCTGCCAGTCATAGCTAAGAAAGCTCCCATGACTTCTTTGGGGATCTCTGAGAGGCCCGAAGCTGCTTTGTGCTATATGAAGGAGCTCCTCCACCAAATTCATGTAGGCCCAGTTCCACCTTTTGTTTGCTGAGTACGGAGAAGGCTCACCGGTAGCTGGAGAGAACAGGGCTCAGTGATGGCTTTTCCTCAGCTACCAAGAAGCTTTCTGAATGTCAGGCTTGGAGCTATTCTGGAGAAAAATGAGCCTGACCTCATGTTTGTAGAAGGGGTCAAAATGTGAACGGTGGCATGATCAAATCTGGATTAAGACACAGAGGAGTCAGTGTCACAGCCTAGCCTAGGTGTCAGTGCACTTGGTGGGCAGAAAAGAACTCTTGGAGTTTGCTAAATAGCTGTTTTACTAAATAGCTGTTTCATATTTTGTTAAAATGTTTACTCAGAGGCTTTAAACCATACCTTCCCTCTTCTTACCAAGTGCCCCAGCTCATAGGTTCAGGAAAATGCCTGAATCACTCACCTTTTCTATCCAACAGACATGTTTTTCTCATGATTCAGAGCATAAATGGGAATGTACAGATTGCACTACCCTCTGCTTGAGGGAACTCCCAGTTCCTGCTGAGGGCTCTCAGGTGCCAACTTTGTTTTTCTACAGGCAGAGGAAGGGCTTCACACCAGACGCCCTAAAGTCTCTGTCCCCAGTCATTCCAGAAACTGTCAGAAACTCCTAGGTTGAACTGGATGAAAAGGAGTGTTTGATGGATAAAGAAAATGACAGTACATTTCCTCAGCCTATCCTGGTGGATGTCCCTGGCAGGGTTTTGCTTCGTGCTCTGCCTACTCAGAGTCCCCTTCTGTGGCACATTCCCTTCCTGTCGGTCATGCAGGAGGCTCAGGGACCTGCCCAACCAATGATACAGTTAAACTGATGTGGCGTATAACTGCTCAGGACTGCATTGTGCCACTAGAAGGAACAGAATTTCAGCCAACACTGAAATGCTTTCTGGACACAGAAAGTCAGTCACTGCTTTCCAAACCAGAAAACATCCTGAAGTCTGTGGGAAGCCTGGGAAAATGCTCCAACCTGGTATTTCTGAAGCATCCACAAAACTAAATCAGCTGAGGGAAACAGTGGCTGTGTCTTGAAGCCATTCATAAAAAATATTTTGTATGGTTAATCTTCACATTGTCCTGCACATCATAACTTATTCCTTTTCTGCATTTCAGCCAGAACCCGTCTGTATGTCTTTTCAAGCAAGCCACAAATAATTTTCCTTCTTGAATTTGTTTGCCATTGTAGTGACACTATTTTACAGCACACCAAAAATTTCCTGTTTCTTAATACTACGACAATACCTCAGATTTAATTACTTGAACAAAAGGGCTTCAAGTTCATCAGAGCGCCTTTCAAGGCCTGTGAAGATATTAACTGATTCCATAACCAATTACCTACATTTTCCTTTACTTATTGCAAATGTGACCTTTTGTTAGAATTTGATTGCAAGTTTCCTGCTGTGAGTATATAACTATCTGTGTGTCTGAGAATGGCTACCCTCCACTCATGTGATGACTGCTGTTAATTTTAATACACTTTGATGGCTGGAGAACAAATAAGTGTCTGTGACACAGAGCAGAGACATTTGAAGGTGGATAAACTACCACTTTAATGAGTAGAAATCAGCAAGTAAAGGGGCCTTTCAGTGACAAACCAGAAGACCTTCAACCTAAGCAAAGTATTTTTCAATGTGGAGGGGATTAAAAAAAAAAATCCTACTTTCCATAAAGGTGGAATAACAAAACATCCCTTAAAAATGGTGCAAATTATAGAAAAGAAGAATGCATAAATGAATGTTCTTAAGTCATAATCTATTTCCCTTATAAATTAAACTACATGGGAGAAAATATTTCAGAGAAACTGTTGAGGTTATATGTTTTTATTACCTGTTGATAGTAATTCTCTGAGTTACAAAAAACAAACAAAAAAACACAAACAAACAAACAAACAAAAAAGGTTTGCATACCTGTTTTTTCCATATTTGCACTGTGTTACTGTTTGAGGTTTTTTCCTTTATTCCAAAGATTTTCAGTCTAGAATCCTAACTCTGAAGAAAATTATACTCACGGATTTGTTTGAGTCCAGAAGAGAGCAAGGATAAAATTAGGAAGCTGAAAGAATCAGCTTGCAAGACAAGATTAAAAAAAGTTACTTACCCTCACTAAGTAATGATCAAGGTGAAACATAAATTCTTTATAAATATTTAAATACTATGAATCCTTAAGAGAGAGAGGAATTAATTAACAATATGTAAAGGAATACTGGGATATTAGAAAGGTTTTAAATAATCTAAAATATGAGAACTACATTATTTATTGAACTAGATTATTTATTGAACTTCAAAAATATTTAAAGTAAATGAACAAAAAATATTGTTTGCTTACATAGAATGATAATGAATGAAAGTTTGGCTCTTCAAGCTGCATTCTTTTCTTTACTATTATTTCCCCTAAAAATGCACAATTGCACATAGAGATTCCATTGTGTAAAACTAGGAGAGAAACAGAAAGGCCTTGCACTAGGCTCTTTCTTTATTCCTTTTCAAGTTTTTCTCCACAGATTGTGGGTGTATTCTGAAACCTAAGTACTGCCTTGTTATCAGTAGTGGAAGAGTTTGCAGAGCACAGCAAGGTCTCTGATGTAAAAAAAAGGAGAAGCAAGCAGAGAAAATTCTATGAATATATTCTTTCCTACTCAGTCAGCATTGAATGGTTTCCCAAACTGATGAAATTATTAATTATTAGCCTACAGAGTTATCGTCTCTTATGTTTCCAATCGTTGATTAACAATTCTCATTTATTGCCAGAAAAAAAACCCCAGTTTTTATCTTGCTGCCCCCAGAAAGAAATCTCACCTTTGCTCTGACTCCAGACCACCTGCCTGGACCGTCACTCCCTTAATAAACACACTATATAATAAGAAGAAAAGCTTCAGATTTCTTTGAGGACTTAGGGTCCTCTACAGCATTTTAGTTTCACAGATTATAGCTGACTTGTTTTCTGCTATCACTGTTAATTAAATGAGCAGAGGAGGGGCATTGCCTTTGGAAAATACTTTCTATAATAAAAACATTTTTAAGTAATAATAATTTGCGTCAACATCTTAATATTTTTGTCTGAATTGCCCATATGAAGTCAGACAATTTTATTCTAGTTTCTAGTAGAGAGAATTTCAACAAAGACAATACAGATGATTCCAAGAGTCAGATAAGCAAAATGACTATGCTGCTTATTCTAGCTCCTCTATTCAGTGACAGTGTCAGAAGAAACACTGCTGTAGCTGACATTCTTCTCAGAAGGTAGGAAAAAGCTCTGGTCTGGTTCCCATCAACAGTAGTTCATCCTTTCTAAGGTAAATTTAATGATCATTTTGGTAGTCCTACAGTTTATTGGGACATGTACAGTTGGCACACACTATCCACAGAGTCATCCGAAACTCAGGATGCTGCTCTTTTGTGTGTGTGTGTGTGTCTGTGTGTGTTTGTTTGTTTGTTTGTTTGTTGTTTGTTTCTATCTAGGTTACCAGGAGAAGGTTCTCTTCATCCCATTACCTGAGTAGCTCCACGGTTGGTAAGTGTCCTCCACCCCCATCACCCTTTTGCTCTCCTAATGTCCAGTACTTGCCATCGTGCCATTAGCATCTTGCACCAATATCTTTTATTCTACTGATCCCAGAAGTGGTTAGCAGTCATCCATAATCCCACACTGTTATCTTACCAGTTAGCCAATCACCTTTCTAAGCCTCCTGTATCAGTTCTGTATCAGAAAATGATTTTTCAAGACATTAATAAATACTCTTTTTCCTTTACTGCACCAGACTGGAGCCCTCTATATAGCTGGTGCACAAATGGCTGCTTTCCTGGAAAAGAAAGCCGGTTTCCAAAGCAGGACTGTAATTGCAAGAGCACGAGGGCAGGCAAGGCTTGAGCTGTCAGAGCTGTACTGATCATAGGACAGCACTTGAGTGTAAGTTCATTGCCAGCTTGTGTCCAGACTTGGCCTTCTTCAGCAATGCAACCAGCTGACACACCACATAGCATTTTGGAATACGAACTGACACACAAGCGTTGAAAACGATGCTGAGGAGGATGGTTAAGGCTTGTTCTCAGCAATATTCTTGGACTGGAACTAGCTCATCAGCCAACAAACACAGTCAAAAGAGGTCTGGCACACAAGTACGAAGGGCTGGGTGGCATTTCCAAGAGGAATGACTGGTAACAAGTAGTTCCACACAACTTCTTGAAAAATCAATGTTGAATCCATGTTCACACTGAATAGAAACTATCTGTAAAATGGAGCACTTAGTAGTACATTGTTCACAGAAAGGTTCAGTCAGTCTTGCCTTTTTGTATCAGTGTGACCTGTGATTTTTTTCCTGGTTCTCAGTAAGTATTATTGGAGCAAGCAGGAGGGAGGAAGTGCTTATATTACACTGGATATATTTTTTAATAAAATGTAATTGATAGCCAGATATGTGTCAGTCAAGGTCATGAATCCTAGACTGTGAAATACAGTGAAATAGCAAATCTTACCAAATCTGCTTATATTAAGGGCAAAGAGCACTTCAAATATAAGACAATCAAGATGAATTAAAATCTGAATGATACAAGATGGAAAGCTGCATGTCTTTGGCAACTGAAACTGCTTGTTATTAGCACACATTGTATTTATACAACATCTTGCACAATGTCCCTGATGTCTATCTTTTCCCATTATAATCTTTCTTGTGTTGTTCTTGCCTTATTATTTTCCAGTGGGAAGTTATGGATGCATTTCAGTGTTTTTTGATCTCTTAGAACTTAATTTGCCTCTTTTTTTAACCACATCATAACTTTCTAAAATAATTACAAAAATATTGATAAAACCAGTAAGGAAAATACTAAAAGCAAATAAAATTATGTCAATCTTTGCAAATCATGTCTTAAAAGTTATACTGTAGACTGTGAAGTTACTTTATGAGCAATAAAAAGGAAAGCACAATGTTTTGTATGAGTGAAAAACCAGACCAGTTACTCTATGACAAGGATTATTAGACTGATTTGTTTTCTTTTCTCCTTCCTCTGTAAGAACTGAACAGTTTTAACCACTGTGTAGATTGACACAGGTTTTTACATTAGTAGTCACTGGTCTTGCTGGTGAAGCAGAATGAAAAGAGAAATTCAGAGTCTAGAGGTATCACATTTGCAAGATGGACAGGATGCGGGACGCAGTAGCCTAATCATTGTCACCTCAGGCCATCTGAGATGCTCAGGGGGCAGCCACAACACCTCCAGGAGGCTGGCAGGTCTGAGGTAGTATACAGGGAGATCCATTCCCTTGCAAAACAACAAGTGGAGGCAACACCAAAAGTGATACTTGGCATTCCTGTTTAAGCAACCGAATCTCTCTCTCCTCCTTGAGTATTCCTTAGCTTGAACTCCTTGGGGGGCCTGGGGCTGTAGTTTGCCTTTCACTCCATTCCTAATACAAAATCAAATTTCTCCATAGATTTCACTGAAACTGAACATCATACCTCAAGATTTTGATTCCCCAGTTATTCAGCTGGGAAAGGGCAGAGATGACTTTATCTCTGTTTTCTTTCTTCCTCTTTAGGACTTCATAGAAATTATGGGATGTCCTAGCTGGGTCCTCACACCTCACTTCTGGACACCTTGGTAGAATACAAAGGAACTCGTGCTAGAGGTGGAGGTGTTCTAAAAATTCTCAGTCTCTTATCAAATTAAATGCCTAGGACACATGACTTCTCACAAAAATAAATAACAGCTACAGAAGTCTTTGCTGTCTTATAGCATTGTTCAGTGGTGAGTACTCTCAGTTAGAAAGTGAAAGATATGCTCTGAGATACCTATTAATTTGGAAACAAGGAGCTCAATCCAGTTCTCCTACTGGCCAGAAGACTGCCTGCAGCAGAAAACCATTGAAGAATTGCAGGTGCAGCCTACCCAGGCTTGACAGAGCTGTTCCATCTCATGTTAATAATTAAATATTCATTGGAGCATGGACCAGAACCTGACTCTCACACTTCCCAGGTGATAGCCCTAATTATATGCCTGTGTCATCAATCTCTGTCTCTGCTGTAATGAATTGTCATTATTTGTATATACTGGAAGAGTTTTAACAGGAGACAGCTCTCCTCCCTCTTCCCCTCCCCTCTGAATATCTGACAGCCAAGAGGTTGCAGTACTTTTTCTGGCACAGATTATGAGATAGGTTCAAGTCTTCTCTGCATTACACAGGGTAATGAATCCGAGAAGAAGTGCATGGAGAATAGCCATAGTCACTGCAAGGTGCTCATCAAAGAGTCTTCCTTTGGTTAAGCTGAGGGAGACTGATTCTGGTAGGAATTCCACCAAGGTCATTATGAAAAGGGATCCTGACCATGTGCATATGCATTCATGCATGTCCATTAAACACTGAACTAGGGCTTTAGCAATCTTGATAGTTTCTTAAGACTAGAGCTGTTCACCAAAAGGAGTGCATGGTTGCTTAAGTCTTTTCACACATATAACCCTTGTTATCTACAGGATTACCTGTGGAGGTACACATTGCTTCAAATAGTTTTCTAATGAAAGACAGTGTCACTAATCAATACAAGGGCTCTGTGCTCCTCTCCCTTCTGGTGTCGTTACACAGCCCTTGTCGCTGACTTGAACAACATAAAGATTTCACATTAAGACTCACGCAAAAGATACTTCAGACTCTATAATCACATATTGCCTCTCCGGGGCATTTTCTAAATGCAATACTATATTTTCATATCCATTGCTCACATTCTCTGTAATACTTTCAGCACTAACACAGTTGAAATTACTTGTGCAGGCTTTAAATAGGCTGTTTTTACTACACTAAGCAGGTGTTACCCCAGAGTTTTCCATAGCTAGATGCTTTCTGAAATACAGCGCAATAGAATTCATTTATCATAAGTTAAGTCTATTAATTCTTACCTTTTCTTTAGGAAAACAAATGAGATTAGAACTGATAAACTTAGCACTATTTATAATAGACTCACTAGTTCTGTGCATTCTCTCTGTGTGTGCAGAATTACTCACTCTACAGTGTAGAGATGCTTTTTCTATTACACTCTGGTAAAAAGAGAGCAGGGTTTTTTTACATGACATCTTTGCACATTAACCTCTTTAATATTGTAGCCTCTCTATTTCATGTCTGAGTGCTTTGCCAAGTCAAGCTGCAGCAGGGGCCAATGCAGTCCCCACACGACTGGGAGAAGTGAGGGACAGAAGAGGAGCTTTACCCCTTGCACAGCTGATCACATGCTGAGGCATGATACTTCTTGTCCCATCATACAGTACCCAGGACAAGGCTTCCACTCGCCAGCTGCTGCATGGAGTCACAGATCCCCTTCAGTGATCTACACCTGCCTCCTGCGACCAAGGTGCCAAGGAGAAAGACCAATGCAGTGCTGTTGGATACTCAGTCTCCCAGTGCTGCAAGGAGATGGAGATGGGCACTCATGTGCCTTTATCCCTTTCTATAAGTCTGCACCTGCAAATATTGACTGAATTCTATTACAGGTAACTTGCTAATAGCTAATCCATGCTTATAGCATTTGCCTTGGGTTTTTCCCTGTTGCATCTATAGTTTGTTTTAAAAGCAATTATTATGTAGGGCAGTAGTAATCAAAACACTGCTTTCTAAAATCCATTCAAAAGTGTAATTTTGAAAACGTTTCCATGTAAATCTTTTGCACTCCAATTGTGCTTTTGCTAACAGCAGTTACAACAGTGTCACCTCAGTGAGTTATTCGGAATAACTCCCAATTTCACCCTCACAGAGTAAAAAGGAGAATCAGGTTTTCAGAATGAGGTTTTAATACATTCAGAAGGAGAAAAACACTGAAGGCAAACCTGAATTTTTGCTTTGTTAGTGGCAGCATTTAAACATCATCCCCTCATCTCCGCACACTCTTTGTGAAGCCAAAGTGAGATGAGCAGCAGGACAGCGTTCCTACAGTGTGCACTGATTCACAAGATCTTATGGGACCAAGGAGAAAGTTTCACCATTAGTTGGGCGTGAGGGAAGAAATGGCACATTGTCAGAACTTGGATCACAGACTTTCTACAGCAGGGAACATGGAAAAAGCAGAGAGAACATCTATTAGGACTCAAGTGTGCTTTATGAAAAACAGCTACAAGCAGTATTGATTTTATCTCCTTTCATCTATATAGGAGAAAAAGGAACTTTACCTCTGCTTATAATTTCTTTAATAATTAAGAAACTAAAAGCCTAGTTGTGATCTCCCATATATAAATAAAACATGATGAAAATATAAGAAAAAGGGAAGGAAATAATGTTGGCTGAACTGTTGTCTTGGCTGTTGCATAGAACATACTAGTACCTCTGCCTTAGCACGTTATTATCATTGTGGTGGCTTGCCATGCCATCTAGCAGGGACTCAGGGAACTACCAGTTCTGAGGAAGAGCTGAAAAGGCAACAGAAAAGCAAGACAAGGAAAGATGTGCTGGAATATATATTTATGACCAGTAAATATTAGCATCTGTATTTTTCAGATAAAACAATTTCTGAATGAAGACTAGTTTCTACAAGACCTATCTTTAATTCTGCAATACATACTGAGCACTTCCACAAGTTCATTATACCTGGTGTATGAAAATATTTTTCCTTTATCTTTAAATGTCTCATGTTTGCTCATTTTTTCCAATATTAACAAAGAAAATTTGCAGGTGGCTTTCCATACATCATGCAGTATTAGCATTTCACCTGTGATATATTCAGTTTTT
Organism: Empidonax traillii; assembly: GCF_003031625.1. Taxonomy (NCBI): domain Eukaryota; kingdom Metazoa; phylum Chordata; class Aves; order Passeriformes; family Tyrannidae; genus Empidonax; species Empidonax traillii. Next base: position 336,880 of record NW_020955707.1, read on the forward strand.
TAATCCCTTCTCTGAGTTGTTTTTTTTTCTGGTGCTTCTTGAGTTGAAACCCTCATGATTCTAGACCAGTACTCAGACTATACTCACAGTGGTTTGTGAACATCATTGATGACCCCACACCAACATCTGTCTAATGCAGTTGCACTTTACTACATAGTGGCACGCAAAAATGGCTTGCTAAACCCTTTTTTTTTTTTAAAGAGGAAATATGCCATTTTTTATGTTAAAGTCCTTTCACATCCAAGAAATTGTTAATCCCCACTGGATATGCCAAATCAAAACAGTACATTAAGGTGAATTTCATCAATTCTTCTTCCCACTTGAAGACTGTATTCTATACTGCATGGACAAAATAATATTTCTGTTCTCTTTTTAAGAATGTCACAAAGCAGGAAATTTAACTGAAATTTTATTTGTTAGTATAATGCTACAGCTGTTCTATTACTCGGTCACAGAGACAAACCCTTTCCCAAACTGTACATATACCAATACTATATCTGCCCCAAGTAACTCCTAAAAGAACATGAGAATGTCCCTACTGTTGTCCTACCTCCCAATGGGAGCCCAAGCCTCTGCCATTCTACAGACATTGGTAACTTTGACACTTCTCCTGTATTTTCCCTCCCTCTTCCTCAGTTTCTACTGTATCTATTCTCCCTCTCTAGCATGAATACCTCACACACCACACCTTCAACCCCTATGCCTTTTCTCCTCACTGTAGCAGCTTTCTTTTGCTTTCTCTCTTGCAACACATAGCAGGTCCGACCAAAATGTGGTTATGATCCCTCCTACAAACAGATGCCCTTAGACTGCATTCTCCCCATTGTAGCTATCAGTATCACCACTACCACAGACAGTTCAGAGAAAAAATTTGGACAAGCCAAGATCTGCCGTTGACTTCACCAGTCCCCTCATCCAGCAGAATGGGGAATACAGGGACACAAGCTCTGGCTAAAAGACCAAACACATGAATCCAGCTCTACACAGCCCTGATGCTGGTAATGGACCTACTTATTCTTGGTCCCCCTGTGAACACAAAGGCATCCTTGTGGGTCTCTTCCTACTCAGGATATTCTGTGATCCTGTGATCAGACCCTACAGCGTGCATGAAGTGTGACGTGTTGCTGCCCGACAGAGCCCCTAATTGCAGCGGCATTTCTTGGCATAACAACTAGAAATGCCAGGGTCTATAGCCATCCTTACCCTGCACCTGTGGTCTCCTGGTTGCCAGGATATCCCATTTGAAAATGTACACATGGGAATTAGAGATAAGACCTTTGGTCATGGCAATACTCTCCAAGTGATAGAGATAAATGATTTTTTTCCCTGGTACTGAAGGAACCCTGTTAGACATGAGAGAAAGGGAATCTAGTTGTTGGGTCACCTTTTTTCCTTTCAGCAAATGGGAAATCTTTAAATCCTACTCCCCATCTGCCCCAGGATACTCATCTCCCTGCCCAACTCTCCCATTATTGGGCCGTACCAACTTCACCCTCTGCTACTTGCTCTCCTGCCATTACAAGTTACAGCCAACATACTGATTGGAAACTGGTGTCAAGAGAGTCTGTCTTCACTACAATACCAGGACTCCCTCTACCAGCTGCATTATTCCACTGGAAAATTCAGTCATTTTCTTCTAAATCCTAGGCATATTTGTAGGATCTGGTTTTGTTGTAGGGAAAGACCAGATCGATAAAGGATTTGCATCTCTTTCTTTCGTGATGCAGTCCAACAAGTCAGTATAGGTACTGGCTCACAGCTCCTGGCAAAGCAACAATGAATAGCATCTGTTGCCTCCTTGGATGATTACAGTGTCAGGCACTGCCAGGAGGACTTCACTGGTATCTATCTCCTGTTTATGTGCTTTTTAGCCTTGTTCCCATCCCTCCTTTTTCAGTTGTCCTCCATAACAACCAGTTAACTGTCTTCTTCTGTAGCCCTATATCATGTTCTCTCTGTGTCATCTTTCATTCAAGCCAAAGAGTCAAAGTCTGTTTAGTTTTGTTTCATGCTGAACTTCTGTGCCTCCTACCAGTGCTGCCATGAGATGCCTTGACACAGGGTTCTGCAGATGCTCTAAGTTTATACTGGTTCAAAGATGGATTAAACAAAGTGAGGGGGGAAAAAAATCTGTTCAGTGCAACTAATTACAAAGATATGACACCAGGAATTTCCTGAGCTTTGTGAGTGAAGCATCACTACATATTGTCACTAGTTTTATTACATCTTTTTCAAAGAGGAATGGGGAGTAACACTAATTATTGTAAGTATTCCAGAGACAAGCGCGTATATTGCATATAGTTTCATAATGATCTATCAATTTTCCTTCCAATTCCTTCATTAATAATTTTTAGATTTACCTGCTCTAGCATAACTAAGCACATAATCAAACTTTTAAGAGAATGATATACAGCTTCAATATTCTTCCTTGCGTAAATTCTTCCCTTGTCTGCATTATTTTACATTTACCAATATTGAATTCCTAAACCATTTTCAATTTACTCATTCTGTACCTTGAAATTCTTCTGTGACTCTTAATTGTCTGCCCTCAATAATTTTGTATAATAATTGTTTTCACAATAATTTTTATCTTTTCCAGACAATGTATGCATACACTGAATAGCTAGTGCAGATTCCTGATGTAACCTGTCACAAAAGCTGATCTCTTACAAATATAACTTTTCCATTATCCAATGGACAGTTATTAGTATTCTGGATTTCTGCTGAAAGCAGTGTTGATAATATAGAGATGGTTTCATTATTGCTGAGCAGTGCCTGCACAGGGCCAAGGGTTTTTTTCTGTTTCCACCAGTGAGGAGGTTGAGGGTACACAGGAAGGTAGGAGGGGACACAGCCTGGACAGCTGACCCCAACTGACCAAACGGAGATTCCATACCATATCGTATATAAAGTGGGGAGAAGAAGGAGGTATGGGAAAGATTTGGAGTGATGATTTTTTGCCTTTCCAACTCACCATGACACATGACTGGGCCCTGCTCTCCTAGAGATGGATGAATACCTGCCTGCCTGTGGGAAGCGGTGAATGAATGACATATTTAGTTTCGCTGGTGTGTGTGATTTTTGTTTATACTATTAAAGTGTCTTTATCTCAACCCATGAGTTTTCCCACTTTTACTCTTCTGATTTGCTTTCCCATCTCACTGGTGGGGGACTGAGTAAGCAGTTGCATAGGGCTTTGGTTGTTGTCTGGGCTTCAGCCATGACAGATGCACACTGCATAGTTTATCTCCCACGTCTCTGCCAACAAGGCTACCTTAGATGATACAGTAACTACTAGAATTATTAATTCAGCAATGTTCTATTTCAGTTCTTTTAAAACCTTTGGATGAATCCTTCTTGAAGTAGGCTGTTACATCTAATTTAACCATATGCTCTATATTCTCTGAAAATTCTGTTCAAAATTCAGTTCACCAAACCCATCTTTAAAAAAATCCCACAACCAAACAAAAGCAAGCATACAAACCTTAGCCCAGAAAAAGAGGATCTGGCATGGAAATCATGGCAGGCAGTTGCAAACCCCAGGAAAGAGGATCTCAGCCCTCATGACCCTCCTCCTTCTTGAAAGATACCCATATTTGGTATCTTAACCCATGTTAAGAGATCTGAGTAGTAGTTTTTAAAAATAAACTTGATTGCATAGGAATTGTCATGAGGGAAAGGATGCAATACTGAGAGATTTTCACAGTCTCGAGAATTAGGTCACTGTGAACTTCGTCAGCTTCAACGAGGCCCTATGCAAAGCCCTGCAACCTGTGCTGGGGCAATCACCAGTACAGGTTGAGTGATGAATGGACTGTAGGCAGAGCTGAAGAGGAGGACTTAGGGATACTGGTGGATGAAAAATTTTGTGTGAGCCAGTGTAAAGCTCTGTGCATGCTTCCAGCCCAGAAAGCTAACCATGTCCTGAGCTGCATAAAAAGAAGCATGGCTAGCAGGTTAAGGGAGGTGATTCTCCCTTTCTTCTCCACTCTGGTGAAAGCCCATCCAGAGTAGTGCATTGCAGTTTGGGGGTTCCCAGCACAACGAGCCTGTTGGAGCAGGTCCAGCCGGAGGAGGGGAACAAAAATGACTAATGGGCTGTAACACCTTCGCTGTGAAGACAGATGGAGAGAGTCGGGTTGTTCAGCATGGAAAAAGATCTGGGAAGACCTTATTGTGGCCTTACAATACTTGTAAGGGGGCTTTCAAGAAAGATGGATGGAGACTTTTTACCAGGGCCTGTAGTGAAAGACACAGACTAATGGTTTCAAATTTAAAGAGGGTAGGCTTATATTAGATATAACTAAGGAATTTTTATGATTATATGGGTTCAACACTGGAACAGGTTGTACAGAGAAGCTGTGGATTCCCCACACCTAGAAGTGTTCAAGGCCAGGTTGGATGGGGTTGGTCTTCTAGAAGATCTCTCTGACCTTTGCTGGAGGCTATGAACCAGATGATCTTTAAAGGTCCCTTTCAATCCAAGCCATTTAATGATTCCATGACTAAAATCACTAAACTTAGCAAACAGATGAATAAGAAGGGACACATAATAAACCATATCAAGTTAAATGCAAGTGACTACATCAGGAGGTTGTTACTGAAAAATGATACTTAAAAGGACAATTCCATTGCTACTCACATAACTAGCTTTCCACTCCTTGACTTTTCTACTCTGGAGTCTAAATGAGGCAGGATTAATGACGAAAAAATTGCATATGACAATACAATTCAGAATCAGAATGCAGATACAGAAAAGAGACTCAGGAAGCACATGCAGACAATTGTAGGCTCAGTTTGGGATTTTGAATGCTGAAAATTACAATAGAAATGCTTTTCTAATATAATTCTTTTTTAAAAAAGTAAACTCTTAAAATTGATTCTTTGTTTATTTGAATCTTAAAAACAACCACCAAAATTTGACAGTACTTTGTAGAACTGCAGCAGCAGAAGTCACAACCTCCAAGCTCTGCTACAGTGACATGTCAGCATTTTCAGCACAGAAGTAGTCACCACAGCTGCAGTTTTGGCTGCTGCAGCAGCAGCTGTTACTGCCTTGGCAGTAGTACAACCTGGGTTCTTCAGATGTTCATCAGCTTTTGACAGACTGGATACTCCTAAGAAGGGCAAATAAAAGGGGAATCTTACCACTATATGGGAATGAAAATTTCCAGGACAATTAAAAAAGCACTTCTACAACCCAGGGGCTTTCCACTTGAAAAATATCCAAATCTCTATTTCACATACACAATGGCAGCACGTAATTTTCATATAAATACTTTAAATTCTCATTTAAAATGTCAAGAAATACATATCCTTAAATATAAGACATTTACCAATTCTCTTTTGCATTGTAAGGCATATGCAGATCTATCAAGTTCTATCCCAACAAGGAAGTCAAGAAATATAAATATGGAAAACACAATCCCCCCAAAAACACATTTTTCCCTGTAAGATGTGTGTCAATTGGGGAAATAACTACTGCATTCAATTTTTTTGAAGACTCTTAAGGCCTTAGTGAGTTTCCAGGAAGAACACAGAACTAACAAGAGGACCAAGAACTATAAATGTTAGTTAAAAAAATATAGTAGGTATAAGATAACAAAATTATTCTTTGTTTTTTAACATGGATGTAAGTCATGATTAAGAAAATCTTGTGGGGTGAGGAGCACTGATTATTCCTACACAGCATCTAAATAGTTTCACAGTTTCAATCTCAACTACTCATTGGGATTATTTCTATGAAAAGATCACAAGAAGAAAAATCACTGTGGGTTCTGTGTTTTGGGGTTGGGTTTTCTTTTTGGTTTTTTATTGGCTGTGCAAAATGCTCAGGAAGATCAGGTTCCAGGAAACCTGCCCATTTCAGTAATTTTTAGTAGATACTGCAAAAGTAGCTAGATTGACATCCACAAGTGACCACAATGCTGGAGAGGAATTAAGAGTCTTTGAACAGCTATGAATTTTCACTCCCTTCATCTACCCAGGTAGCTGTTTCATTGCAGAAGGCAATCAGATTGGTCAAGCATGATTTACCTTTAGTGAATCAATGCTGACCACCTTCTTGTCCACCATGCGGATAGAGATTGCCTCCAGCTTCTCACAGAAGTCACAGCTGTTGCCCCTCCCCTACCAAAACCTTGCCATGCAAACATAATACACCCTAACAAAAGCTCCAGAGACTCTTCAAGCACATGTTTTTTTTTATTCAAACTCTATTATATGTTATGATTTGTTATCCTAAGGACTGTACTAACATAACAACATTATAAATGAACTACGAGACAGCTTTGCAGGCAGATGACAAAACTAAACTGGAAACTGCTATGACATTAATGGAAACAGTGGTTAATGGTGTAAAAAATAAGGATATAGTGCTAAAAATAATAGTAATAATAATTTTAATGTCATTTCTTCTCCTTAAACAGCTAGACTCCTTTGTGGGTAGTTGCATATGGTATAAAGAATTGAAGCACACAAGATGCATCTGCACATACATAAACACATAAAACTCCTTGAGTTTCCCATGGACTACCCAAAGAGTGTGTTTAAGCAGCCAGATTGGCTGCAAATAGCACTGGCAAAGAGGAGGTTTAAAACTAAGAGGTACAGAACTTTCCCAGGCAGATGGAGCTCATTAGCCCTGTAAGGCAATCCATCTACGTCCTGAGGACCTCGCTGCCACCGTCCAAGCGTGCTTGGCCCTGGCAGATGAACCTCAGGATTAAAGGGTGGGCTCAGTTCCGCGCACACTGTGTCTCACCTAAAAAATCCAATGCGCAGGCAGGAAGGTGGAAAGACCTTCCCCAGTTCTTCATTCGCGAAGACTGGTCAACAACAACACAACTTTCCTGTGGCCTAGAATGGATCTCCACTTTGAAAGCATCTAACTTACCTTACCTTACCTCTGAACCTTACCTCTCTGCTCATTCTTAAAGGGATAACCTCCTCTTACTCTCATCCTCTGCCCTAACTTTATGTACTTTACCATTTTCTTGCCGTTTATCTGTCTTGCCTAAAGAGTATGAGAATGTGACTGCTCTGCCCATCTTCGTTTTTTTTCTTCCCTGGGTGAAGAGCAGATATTCAAGATTATTCTGCAAGTGCCTCAACAATAACCAAGGAACTGCCTGCCAAGTGAAAGTGAAAGCCCCTGTCACATCAATTTTCCTAGAAATAAGAAAATAATCCTCCCCCATTTTAACAATCTACATCACCACAGTGCCACAAACCTGTTCCCACAGTCTGTTCAGAGGATACATCTTTAGATGTGCATGGGTGTAAGAGGCCGTGAAAATACATTTTGTTTTATTTCACTTAAACCAAGTAAACTTACATGGGAGCAGTTATAATGCAAGGTTAGAACAAACGCTGGTTTAAAAATGCTTTAAGGATAAAACATTGGAAGATGTTTTCAAGAAATATTTTACACCTGAGCAGACATGGCTACGTTGCATAAAGCTCTCAGTAAGAGATTTTGGTACCAGTATACCAGTTCCTGAAATCTTCAATGAACAATCTGTCCCATGAAAGGATTTAGACAGGAAGTAATGTTAGGGGTACATAATGAAAAATTTAAATAAAGCAAACAGCTTAAACGTGAGGAGAGTACCAGAAAGCCAGAAAGATAAGACACAAAACGAGCTTTGGTTAACAATGACCATTAAAGGTAAAAAGAAGCACTTCTATAGCTACACTGAAAAAATTAGAAAGTAAAAGGAAGTTTTGATTCATTTGTGGAGTCACTGTTAGACTTTCTGTTCAAGCTTTTAATATGAAAATTAGTTAATCTCTTAAATAGAAGGTTAGAAATGTATAGGGTCTAAGAGGACCCACTTCAAACCAAAATTGACTAGTTTTATTTTGGTCAGGTTTTTTAAATTTAAATAGGAGGCTTCCTTTAGTACTTGTGAGGCTGGTTTATGTCTTCAGGGAGAGGAGTAAAAGAAAAGAGTCTTACAGCCAGGCTCTGGGTCAGGTTTGAAAAGTGTTGCAGTACCTCCTGCTCTGCCTCTAACAGCTGCTTGGTACCTCTCCCATTCTCTGCTTAAAAAGTAGACCACAAAATGCTAATAAATGGGTTCCATTTTGCTTAGTTAAATATAAAACATAAGCTAGAAAAGAGTCACCTTGCAGATGTTTGCTATTTTTCACCTTATGTATGTTTTGCTCAGATTCACTTCCTTTTGTCAGATTTGTATTTCATTTGTTTTGCTCTGCTTACAGTTAAATCAGTCTCATAGAGAGGGATTATTAATTCTGATTTCCTTGATCCAGCCCAGGACACCACTACCCTTGAACCTGCCACTTTCTCTATATCTGTGCAAAACAGCAGTATTTCTAAGAAAGGATTTTTTTTCCTGGGAAAATTCTATTTTCATAAAATATGAATTTTCATTGTTCATTTATCTTTTCTGATAATTTAATTTAAAATATGTATGGAGAATTAATACAATTATCCTTCTAGGAAGTTCTGAAGGCATTTTATTTTTAAATAGTGTTTCCAAGTTCTTCTATTTGTGCCTGGAATTGAATGATGTCTAAAAATTCCTCCGTGTAACAGGCATAGGTATTTTCTGCATTACAAAAAAAAAAAAAAAAAAAAAAAAAAAAAAAAAAAAAAAAAAAAAAAAAAAAAAAAAAAAAAAAAAAAAAAAAAAAAAAAAAAAAAAAAAAAAAAAAAAAAAGACAAAAATTTAGACCAAAGTTTTCTGCCTCTGAATTCCCCTCTTTTCCCCAAATACTCTCTAGCTCTCATCTTTTCTTTACTACATCTTTTGCTATCCCATTAAGTCCCACTTCTTCTAATTCCCCTTTGTTTCTGCTTTTATGTCACTTATCAGTGGCTTATGTCAAGACTTAAGTGCTTTTAAAATGGAGCAGACTATAATGAGGTACAGATTATCTGATTTAAAATACTTTTTCTTCATTGCCATTGTAAAAGCCCACAGAAGTATACAGAATATAAAAGGGAGCTATAGATGTACATAGAAGATGTATATATCTGTAAGTTTTTCATATACCCAGACATGCACACATGTTTTTCTTGGCATTTTGTATTCAAAAGTAATAAAGTTGGACAGAAAATATTTCACAGGTGACCTGCTGCCAAGAAGAATTTGAATTATTTTCGGTCATTTTGAGTTATAAGGTCTCAAGATAAAAGAAAAGAACATTAAGAATAAGCCATTAAGTCACTTAACCAAACAGTCCTAAAGGACTTTACTGCTAAAGTGAACCACATTTCACTGTCCCTCTACCTGCTGTAATGAATGATACATGAAGCACTTCAGATAGTACCATGGGGTTCAGAGTGATGAGCTGACAATGTGACTTTCCTTGGCTTCACTGGCAAGCCATCAAAAAGAAGTGCTAAATCATTATGGGTTTCTTTTTTTCCCCCCAACATTCTCCAACTGCCAAGTACACACATACATACTTTTATTCGAATTATGTAAGGCTCTGTTTGGGCATCTTTCATAATAAAGACAGTACTGCATCATGTTTGCTTTATAACTAAGTTAAGATTTACCAGCAAGGAAGGTTATCCATTATTAGCAAAAATATTTTAAAGATCCATATAGTGAAATCTTTATACAATGATTATGACTCAGTGAAGACTGTACAGAAAGTAAAAAGCAGGGATAAACAGGACATAATCTAAGCTTAAAGTCCCATACTGACCAATTTGGTTTTGTTGCATACACTCCAGCTCTACCTTTCAGATGATATCATGTAGTCATAGAGGAAAGGAAGAAAGAAATTTTGTTCAATATTTCTTTTTAACCAAACGTCTGATGCCTGTGCTCATTATTAGAAAGTTTGCACTGTCAGCCGTTGTGTTACTATGCACACCCTATACAACAGAGAACTCTTACTGTAAGAAAGCAGACATGTCCATCCTTCTGCTAACATTTTGCCATCATCCAAACAACTCAGCAGAATTTCATGCCCTCAGGAAAAAAACACGCAAGAAGAAAGATGCTAGCTTTGAGACTATGACACTCAGCTAGATGCCAAATGGATTAGGATCCTAGCTGATGCTTCCTTACGTTGTTTTAGATGACTCATGGATCAGAAAAATCCTCTCCACCTCTCCAGACAGTCTGGAGAGCAGAATAATCTATGGATGATAGAGGGTAAAATGAAATAAAATGGGCATTTCCTACAAATTATGGGGTTTTTTCCTATCTCCACAAATATACTTCATAAAAAGGGTCACTTTTTCAGAGGTTCAGATATACAGAACCTTAACTAGTCTATCAACACCAAAAACCATGAAGGTTTTAGACAAAATGTTTCTACACAGCATGTGTCCCACACCATTTTCCCTTGACTTTGGGCATAGGTTCCAAATTTAGGAGTAATTTGCTTAAGAACCTCTGTGAATTTTTAAGAGAAGTCATCATTATGGGGTTAATTCAAAGGAGATCTCAGTGAGCCCAGGGGGGTGATGAATTTTTACAGCATAAAGTGATTGACTCGTAGTCCAGGCCCTCCTTTGGAGTATGTGCAGGTGTAGCAGCTTTAGTTTTGTCTAGTCCCAGCTCAGGCTGCCACTGTTAGGTGCCAATAAGGGGTGGCCTGGACTCCCTGGGAAGAGGAGGCAGGGGGCACATCAGGGCTGGTTTCAGACAGGCTGCTTCGTTGGTAATGCCAACATGCTGCTCACTCACCCAGAGTGAAGGCACCAACCCCTGACAAAGTCCTGGGTTACTACAAATAAATTCGAGAGGTGAAAGGCAAACCATGACATATTTCCTGCATACATGCAACTGTATGGAATGGCCCAAGCGGTGGTAAGCGGACTCAGTGAAAGACAGAAATGTAGAAAAGAACAGTATTCAGATCGTAACAATTTTATAACATCAGCTTCTTTTCAGTTTCCAACTACACTTGTATCAGGTTATGTGAAAATTAAAAAAGGGGATGTATATAAAATTAATAATTAGGAAAATAAATTAATTCCCTAAAACACTGATAAGCTACCTGCCAAGGAACTGTCATTAGCTAGTAAGATGATCTCTCTGAGCAATAGAAGAATTTGAGCATTGAGTATGAAGATTTGTATCCTTTTTGAAAGAAGAAGAAAACAGTTCATAGATTATGACCGCACAGGTCATCAGAAGTCAGGTTATTCATAATTATGACCTTAGATGAAGCAGAAGCAATTTCAAGACAGAAAGTTTGACATGCTTATTCCTCTCTGACTTGAATGGATACAGCACAGCAGACCAGGTTTCTTGATTCACACATTTTACTTCCAAGTATTTTTTTCCATTCCAACAGCAACACAGTAAACTGCAGTGTTCTTAACAGCAACTTCAAATGTGGAAGTGAACAACTTCACCAAATACAGTGAATAACAGTAGTAACCTCAAGAAATTTATTTTTTTATTAAATAATAAACAGAAATGTTACTACAAATGTTGATAAAAACCTCTTAAAATATGCATGAAATGTTGAAAAAAATTCTTAATGGTATGGGGCATATTTTCCCCCAAAAGCTCCTGCTTTGCAACGTATTTTTCCAGTATTCAGGTAGAACTGAAAAACTAAATCACAAGCTGGAAAATGAGGGGGTTTAATTTTCATGAATTGAATAAATAAAAAAATTCCTGGTTTGGGTATTCCTCCCTCCACCACAATCAATACACTCATCCCAATATATGCAAAAAAGTAAAAAATGTCAGAAAAAAATTACTATTATTCTGAAGTTTTCAGCACTTTTCAGTCAGTTAACAATTTCAGATAAGAGCCTGCTTTAAGAGGGAATAGCAGATCATAGTCACAAATAACTACACAAACTATTGATGCATACAATCATAACAAAAGAACTGAAATAAAATATTAAAACCAGTAAAAATTTGGGAATACAGAAAATGTTCTACATAAATTAATCAAAATTTATAGAACAGAGGACACTAGGAAAAATCCATATTGTAAAATATGTAAGACCAGTAAATGTTTAAGTGTGTTAGGAAAAGTTTTACTCTATTGTTAGAGATTAGATTAAATTAGAAATAGCTAGGTAGTAGATTACAAAAAGTTGTTCCAAATGAGAAAATCCTTCTCAAACAAGGATGTTTCTCATTAGGAAAGGCCTGACACCAAGCAAAACTGTTATCCAGAATTATAAAGAAATACAAAACCATGCCTGGTTATGCAAATATTTGCAGAGGAGTATAAGAAAACAGAGAGAACTTCTTACAAAGTGATTTGAACCACTCAGCTGAGCACATCTAAGCTTAATGAAATTTCATACAATCAGGTGCAAGGTCACACAGTCAGGAACAGAACCAGCATACAGAAGAAATCTGTAGCATAGGAACTGCAACGAGTAAGGATCTAGAGGGCATAGTGGATAGCTAAGTCTGCATAAACTTCCAGCACTACACTATCCAAGCAGGAGAATGTGTTCCCTTGCATAAAAAGGGGATTCCCGTCCCACTATTTTATTTTGGCATGCAGCATCATTGTGCTCAATGTTAAATTATTATATTCACTGTAGCTAATAATATTTTAATGTGTTGAAAAATTGCTGAGTGTTGAGTCACAAAAGATAAAACATTGTTCTGTGCATCTTAGCAAAAAAAATAAAGGCTATAGGGTGCAGTATATAAAATCCTTGATGGGGATAAAATAACAGACACTAATTACTCTTTCAATGGAGCAGGAAACAGCCAGAATGAGCAGCAAGATGTTGTCATCAACAGCATCTTTAAGTATCGCCATATTAACTTTCTTGCAGTTTTGTGGAGGCTTTGTGTTTCAGATTTGATCTGTCAATATAAGTGACAGTGAAAGCTCTTTAGCCATTGTTTAATATAAGTATCAGCTGTTTTCCAATTACACTGGACATCATTTATTAGATATTTTCTCTCTTTTGAATATTCCTGGGGCTCGTATCTATTTAATGTAGCTACTATCAAAGATTATTGTTAGGGATGGGTTCTTTTGTTTATTCGGACTTTCATTGGGGTTTTTTGGTTTTCTTTAAATAGACTTTAAAAATCCTTACAATTGCCCTTAGCATTAATAAAGACAGATGTTTTACTGATATGTACACGTTCCCCTAATATTGCCTTAGGCTCCCCAAAAATGTCTGAATCTGATTTCTAATTTATGATAATTGGCATAAACATCAGATATTTAATGATTAAACAATAAACACTTTATTCCATGGCTGTTCTTATGGAAGACAATATGCCCAACACAGGAGATGCTGAATGCTAGCTACTTCATCAAAGCTGTGGAAAATGTGAGAAGCCACTGGAATATGGAGTGGCATTTAAGAGGGTAAGCAAAGCTTAGAAAGGTACAAGACTCTTCATTCCAGAATCTGGTACAGGATCAAGAGTACCACAAAAGCAATACTGACAAAAATAAAATTAGAGTAACCTTTGGAAGTTGGGACTTCAGCTTGAATGGAAACAATCCTTTTATGTTTTCATCCCAAAAGGTAGTGCAGATTTTATGTATGTTCTCTTAAATGAGAAAGTGAGAATAAATCTGAAGTCCTCTATGTCTATGTCCCAAAGCACTGATTTTTTAAAAAAAATTAGTTTGTCTGGCTTTGTTAGACATTGAGCAGACGATGACAATTCCTTATCAGGAGGAATTTGAGGTTTGGTCTATTTTCACATTGCTACAAAGCCAAATATTCTTTTGCAACAGCAGAGTTCAAGTCCTCATCACTCAGACTACTACAGTATTTTTTTGTGGGAGAACAAAGTTCAAGTCCTTTCCAAGCCTTATTCAAGAAAAGGTCTGGAAGGCATTTTTAACAGCACCACTGTTCAATGGAACACTGTCTCTGGCCTGATACATATTTCATTTCACACACTGAGAATGGACCACTGTAATGATAAAATTACCTTTGTAACACAGTCCTTAATGGTTTTCAGATTTCGATCTTGTTTGAATTATAAACATTTTTGAAAGTACCAACCTTAAAAATAGAGTCAGGAATGCTGCAGAATTTATTTCAGTGCTTGCTAAATCCTTCACGCTGTGAAGCCTCCTTTCCTCTCCTCTGAATCTGCTTGTCTATAGCTTCCAGCCCCTAGAGCTCATGATTTTTAGCCACACTAAAGATCCCATTATCAAGGTTTTGTTCCCTGCATTTGTACTGGTAGACCCCGATCAAGTCATCTCTTAACCTCATTTATGAGGAAGTGCAAAGATGAAGCTTGTTAGATCTTTCACTACACAATACATTTTCTACTCTTGTAATTAGTGCCATGGTTTTCTCTGGACTTTCTCTAATTCAGCCATATTAATTAATGAACCACAGACCTCAAACTGGACACAGTATTCAAGTAACAAATGCACTCATATCCAATTCACAAAGATATGCCTGTGGAATGCATCTCTACTTATTTCTCCAAAGTTCATAAAAGTTATCTGAGACATGGAATTGGACTGTAAACTCATACCAATCTGATGATCAACAAGCTCCCCCAGTCAAATGTAGGAGTCAGTATTTCCTGTTACCTGAAGTTATTAAAGCTGCTACTCACACAGAGTAAAATTGCAACTCAGGCTGTTATAGTTAACATTTCACAGAAATACTTTTTTTTTCCCCTTACAATAAATATGGATGGCATTTTATTTTTCCTGTACAGTTCATTGCATTGAAACACATTTAGCTTTGTGCCAGCCTTGGCTGGGTAAGTGACAGTGAACAGAATCACTGCTGAATCCTCTACCTTACTTAACAATGCTTCAACCTTTCAGTCCTCAGCAAACCATCAGTAGCTATTACATCGGTTTCTAGGACACTGATAAGAAGCTAAGTGCCACAGGACTGAGAAAGGATGCCATGAAGAGTCCAAGAAGAATGCACCTTTTCAGCAGTGAGTCTCATATTACACTGGCATTTTCACACCTTAGAATTAGCTACCCTTTAATACATGTGAAATATGTGAAATGTTGCTGGTTGATTACACAAGACTTTCATTTCTGAATCAAAATATGGATTAGTAACTCTAATCTTTACAGAAATCAGAAGATATTACATTAACACTTTTAGCTTTATCAACCACTACTTCTAATTTCATCAAAAATACATCATGCTAGCTTGACATGGTCTGGCTTTCCTATAACTCATGTTGATTGGCACTAATTACACAACACTTCTTTAATTCATTATTAATTAGGTCCCTTATTATTTTGCCCAGAAGTGATGTCAAGCTGACAGACATGTAATTATCCAGGTCATGCCTTTTACCCTCTTTGAATGTTGGCACGTTAGCCATTTTTGTGCTCTTTTTCCAATATTTCAAAGCTTACAAGAAAAATCAACACTAATGATCCAGGAAGCTCATTGGACAGCCCTGTTGAAACTCATTATCTGGGTCTTCCAACTTAAAAATGTTTAAATTTAGCCACTATTAAAGAGCAACCCATTGAGTGCCTATTACTGGAAATTATTTCACTGACTTCCTATTATACAATTACATAATATAACACATACATCTTTTAATTTTCCTATCTTTTAACATCACTTAACAATTTCACCACATCTCTCTCACATTAGACCAATACATCTGTTTGACTCTAAAGTAATTCAGTACGTCATATTGGCCTTAGTTATGCTTACTATTGGTCTCATTTCCCTTCTGTTTTCATTTTCCTTCAATCGCTTACAATGTACATATTACTTAATTTTATAGCTCTACTAGTTGACCACTGAACAAGAGGATAAGTTTTTAATCCATATGACTTCTTTTAGTCCTAGCTGTAAACTAACAAGTAAAATTTCCATAAAGCACACGCACTTTGTTTTTAAACAAACAAACAGACAAAACAAAGAAAAAAACCTTTTTCTTTTTTAACCTGAACAAGTACTCCTAAAAGTATCAGCTCATCATTAATTTCTGGCTTTTACAAAGATCAGTGATTTGGCCTTTCAGTCAATCCACATTTTCCCTAACATTCAGAACTTTTTAAACCATTATCATAACCCTAAACAGACTAAGAGAGTCCAAGACTACTAGACCTGTCCTTCCTTCTATAGAAACCTTTATCTTGTTTGCTGGTCTCTGACTTTTTTCCCATTCTAATACAACCTTTTTTTTTTTTTAATACGAGGATCAGAACTCTACGGAAAACATAAGGTGTGAGTAAAAAATTAGTTTAGTCGGCAGCATAGCTGTTTTCTGTCTCACACTATTCCTTTCACAAAAATTCCTAACACAGATTAGTTTTTTGTGACTGCTACTGAGATTTAAGATTATTTTTTTTAAATGGAAATATAGTAATCCTAGAATCTCACTCCTGTCTGATCCAGCTCAGATAACAGTTGATAATAGCTCAGATTCTTAATTTTATAGGTGAATCTAAGCTCACATGCAACACTTTACATTTACCTACACTCCACATTTCAGTTGCTTGTGGGGGTGGAGGATGTTGCCCAGTCAGTCTTAAAGGGCTCCTTTGGTCATTCTTCAGAATAACTTTCTCTCTCCCAAATAAACTGACGTGGAAGATTAGCCATTTCACTTTCCAGACTCTTTTTTCAGGCCTTCTACGAGTAAGCTGAACAGTGTTTTACTAACACAGCTTTTCTGGCTATGCTACCAGTAGGTGATGCTGTGATTCAAGAACCAGGCCTGCAGGGCTACTTCTCAGCCACAGGACTTGGCTATCCAAACTCCAAAGCCCTAGCCACAAATCACTGCATACCTAGCTGAACATTAGTCCCATTCTTTCTTCTTACACTATACTTCTTTGATTTGGTTATAGGAAGGTCACTGAGGAGCATAACCCCAAAAAAAAATAAACCCAAGCATGTGTTCTGGCTTGACATCCTGTGTTCATCACTGGAGACAAGAACTGTGGATTACACTGCAATATGCATGTGTACAGATAATACCAGCAATCCTTCTGCCAACGGCTGTTAGTGATAAAAAAAGCCAGCTCAAATTCTTCACTGTTCCTTCCTAAAAACCAAGCAGTAAATCCCCCTCAAGTATAAACGCAGCAAACTTGAACTCCAATCCAGAAATCTAGGAAAGTCAGTTGCCAAAGTTAAAAATCTTGGGTTTTACCACATCCAGTTCACAGGCACTGAGTCCATGTACTTTAAACCTCCAGAAACATACCTGTGCAAAAGGAACAGGAGTCAAACTCAAGAAAGCTTATAAATCAATTAATAATTTAATAATAATAGGTAAGAATCCTCTCCCACACGTAGCCAGGCAATAGCCTCATTCCTGACCCTCACGGTTCTGAGTCACTGGTACATTCAAACACAGCCCCTGCACTCCCCTCTGCATGTTCCTCAGCTTGTTTTTCAGGGTTGAAACAAACCGAACTGGGAGCAGGTCCAGTTACACCTCTACCCTCAGAGAGGGACCTGGTCTGTTGGGAGTAGAATCCTTGCCACACAGAATATGGAATATGTTTATGGAAGAAAACCTTTTTCCCTCTGACAATCTTTTATTTCTATATTCAACCTCCCTTATATCCAGGCACTCAGGTAACAATTAGGTCAGGCAGATCCCATTCTTCAGTAACACTGCTGTACTTCCAGTATGCCTTCATCACACAAAAGGGATAATGGCATTCTGTTATCTTAAAATTTAAAGTTGAAAGCAACTTTCTATTAACTGAGATGTCTATCCTTAGCACCTACCTGATATGCTTTCCCTATTTACTCATATGCTGACCAAGAAGTTACTTTTTGTACAGTCTCATTACCCATGCAAAGCACTCAAAAACCCCAACCCAACTTAACAGTTGTTTACTAAAAGGCACTGAAAGAAAGTCCCCATCTTTACTATTACAAGTCAGAGTTCAGGACATAAATTAATAGATTAGGTTAAGATTTCAGACTGTTAACACCGAATCTGCAGTACACATCAGAATTATCCAATGCAACACTGCCTTTTTCACTACAGGTAATGAACAGATCCTTAGGGCTAATAATAGTTTCATAGCACCATTTGAGTACTTTTGTTACAGTTGCTGTTACCCCAATTTGTTTGTAAATCCATTTATAGTATCTAAAACACATTTGAGAATTCCTTTCAGCAGCTGATGCCCAAGGACTATGTTTTACATTTTGTAAAATGGAACGCTTCCATAAAGCACAATGTACTCCAAAAGATGTAACCTCCTTAATCTTAAAGTTTAAGGGAAGTACTTTAAGTACTAAGTCTAATTAGGTACTAAATCATAGCTCTGATACCAATTGCACACTATTTAGAGAGGAGGGTGAAGATGCATCTTTTCTCCTTCCCTTAATCAACGATTCCTTCCTAGAAACAAAGATCCAATGTACTCAAAATTTTCTTGAAACTGACTCCTTCCTTCCACAAATCACAGTTTAGTAAAAGAATGTATATGGCCAGAAAAATCATTAATTAATGCGTGTGTTCCTAATTACATCTTTTGGGAGAAGAAAAAAACAACAAGCAAACAGAACCAACCCCAACAACAACAAACCCCTAAAACCAACCAAACACCAAACTCATACCATTCTGTCCCAAGACAATATACTACACCATGTTTCTATGCCAATTTTCCCCTCTTCTTTATATCCCTAATAGAGAAAACAAATTCCAGCCTTAGAAAGTTATTCTTACAAATTAAATCAGTGACTTCAACATTCATTCAAAATTAACACAAATGGAAATAACTTGCCATTAAAACAAATACCTGACTAGTAGAGTTTCTGAACTGTTTTACTGTAGAGTATAGCAACTCCAAAGTCTTGAATTTCCTCCTAGATCTTTCTCCTACGTTTTTAATTAGTACAAAACAAAGGGATTCCATTTTAATAATTAAAGACTAGAAAAAGCAGTCTAGATTTCGCAATCCATGCAACATTAAGAGAAAATCTAACCAAATGCCTGCCTATGTAGATGACTTTAATTTATGCTTTAGACCAAGTAAGAGTTACTGAAAGAAACAGGCTTTTGAGTTAAGCACTCTTACTGAAGCTGGAGATAAGCATTACACATTGTTCCAAAAAGACAACTTTTTTATTAGATAGCCATTGCTATGTCAAAGACCCAGTCCTTAATTAAGGAACTGGGGGGGAGGAGGGAGGGAATGGAGAAACATGGAAGAGGACGTGAATGTAAACAAGAGGAAAATTAAACAAATTTGGAGGATAAAACACACCCAAAGCTCAACATTTAAAATACATGGGATAACACCAACAAAGCTGCAGTTAGTTTTATAAATTCCATACTATTTAAATATATTTTCACTTCATGACTGGATTCACATTGCTTACGCTGCCTTTTTGCTTGAATTCTAGAGCTCACGAAAATGACATCTCCACTAGAAAATGCCACTATAGCATTTGTCCTGGCATACAGTTTCCAGTACATCAACAAAAACGTGTGCACAGCAGGCTGACGGAGAAGACTTCCTATGGAGGATGTTGTCTCAGCAGAAGATGCATGGATAACTGCCGTGATGTATATTCTCACAGCATTTGTATCACACTGAGGGACACTAACAGCCCCTTTAAATAAATGAGAGATGCTTTTAAAGCAATGTTCCCAGTGCTCCATCACATCCTTCCCATATTGCACATTCGTGGTTCCTCTGTAGCAATTCCATGATCTATTCTTCCACATGGCAGTATTTGCTTTCTCAGTTCAACTTTTGACACATGAATACTGTGGGATTTGGATGGTAATGGATAACAATGCAAACCTGGAATAATCAGTAATGACTGCTTAACTTCCAGGTGTAGAAAATAAGTTCCTGTAATGTCAATTAAATTCACCATATCTCAAACACACCTGAGCTCCATGAGGTGCTTCGAACATGGAAAAACTGATAATCACATTCCATCTAAAACCCTCCACTGCAATTAATAGAAAATACTTTAGGATCTGGAAAGCATGGACTGAAGGCATGGGCACGCAAGGTCTTCAAGGCGTATCTTGTTGCATACACTGTTAAAACTGGACAATGCTTGACAAAAATAAAAGCATGTGAAAAGATGCTCATCTGCATTACAATGGCATTTACAGCAACAACACCTGTTATACATGTAATTCTACTTTTTTTGGTCTACTGTATTGCCTCCAATAATGAAAACTGCAATTGCCATTCTCCCCTAGTTACACAAGTCCTGATGGAGACCTGGAGAGGAAAACTCATGATAATTTGTGCCATGAATGCGGGATCATTTGCCTCCAATCTATATATTCCATTAGCAAGACTGAACTTGTGAAATGTGCTTCTCAAAGATTCCTGGCTGTAAACTTAGAGCACACAGTTGGAGACCACCATGGAAAGATTGCACTGCCTCTCAAAACAATGTATACCACTAACAGGGAACACATTACACAATGCCAACAATGTGGATATTACACAACCAAACATTTCTATTGCTATTACAGTCTGCTGTATTTTGTCTGATGCTTCCAAGAGCATTAAATTAGAAGGGTAAGTTTTACTGGCAGGTCAGAGAGTAAGAAGATTAGGGATGCTACTTCCTGATTTGGAGAAGCCAAATCAGATCCACAAGATCCACTTCCAGAGCACGATCAGATTCCATACGACTAAAAAGTTTTAGAAAAGGTGCCTTTGCATATTGTGCCATAGTCATAGTAATGATTTGCGCTGTTGTGAACAAACAGAACTTGCCTTGTAAATTGATGTTAGTTACTTTTTACTTAGAGGACAGACTGCCAAGTAATGTGGGAGAAAGGACAGACGGTCCTTGTTTGTTCTGGAGTTTAAATACACAGTGATTTTCATTAACCTTAATATTTGCAGCAGTAAGGGGAAAAAAATCTATCCGGTTTTACTAGGTAAAGGCAAGATGAAGTTTTTAAGACAGTCTACACATCAGTGTAGAATACTTCACATTTTTATAGTGGTTTGTACTCCAAGAGACTATAGTTTCAGCCTGGGATGAATTATCTACGAGGAACAAAACAGTGACTCATAAATCTGAAAGTTTTATTCCACACTGGTTTCAGGTCGGAATTTGTGGCCTTAGAATTGTAATACTGCTTTGCTACTTATCTGGTTTAGTCCATCTTACTTTGATACTGATGTGTTTCACTCTGTCCTCATAGATTTATTTCTGTGTGCACCTGCTGCTGGCAACAACAGTAAAAGTTTCTGCTTTTCCTCACTTCTTTTTCCTGCAAATCAAGGTTGGCTTTTCCACAGGTATGTGGATGGTGTAGCTGAAAGTGCAAGACTTCATATAAACAGCTATTCCCAAGTAGGTACATGAACCTAGCCCCCAGGAAACTATAAGAAGCAAAATATAAGGTCTTCCTATGAAGATCACCAGACCTTCTTTGTTTCACTGGTGTCAACAGCTTCACATACCACAAGTACTTTAGGGAGAACATTCAAGAACAGCATTCCAAAGTTCAGATCAGTGGGATGGGATTTGTCTGGGTCCTCAGCAGATGCCATGCCAATTTAAACATAGTTAATTTATTATGAGCAGCAATGATCCAAGCAGATATATTATTCATAAGAACATCAAAGATCCAAGGAAGAGGACCACATAAAATTACTTGTTTCAGGTCTCTCTGAAGAGATGATTGCACCACGAGAGAACTCTGCAAGCCAAGATGTTCTACAAACTGGTAGAGAGCCAGACTAAAATACAACCAGATTTATGCTTAAAAACAGACAAGGCTACTCCAAGTAATTATTTTATATTTAGAGCATGTGATGGACGTATCAGAAGTCCATTCATAACATCACATCTATGCTCACTTGACAGATAATTTGCATAAGGTCAGACAAGCTGAATGCAAGTTACTGGGTTTCACGGAATGATCCTTTGTCATCTTTGCATATGCTCAGGTGCTACTCAAAGCATAACATACATTAACTTAGCCACTGCACTAACGTTACAAAATTACAACCATCATAACAGACCCAGGGCTTATAGAAAGGTCAGTGCTCAGTAACCTACACTGCATATCAATGCATCACAATGCATAAGTCTATTACTTGCTAAATCTAGGTCATTACAAAGAACAAATTGAAGGCCAGACAAATGATCACTGAAAACAGCAGCAATGGAAAGGTGAAAAACAGAAGGAAGGAGGAAGAAGGGGAAGGGACAGAAAGGGAGGTTAAGCTCTTGTAGATGGAGTGAATGAAAAAAGAGGCAGGGTGTCCATGCAATTACTCACATGCAATATAGCCTTCAAACACATGACTTCTACAGACACAATAGTTCAGACCTTGCTTTAAGCTTTAAGTCTGAGTTGGTTCAACTTCATCTATAAATTGACATAAGCAAGTTAAGCAACTTTAGGCCCACATGACTTGATTCAACTTGATACTACCACATCAATTTAGCTACATGATATGAACAGCAGGTTTAGAATCCTGGCCTGTTAAACTTTAGTAAAACCACAGTTACTAACTAGGACCACGTCCCATCACCAGCATATAAAACACAAGTCATTTACTGACAACAGATTAAAGTGGTCTCTGGAGCAACGACCAAACAAAACTTTGACTCTTCTTCTCCAGGCAGAGGCATTGTTTGAAACTCATGTTTACATGATGGAATGCTACCCAAGGAAATTAAGCAAGCAGGTAAACGATGTCCCAAAACCAGCCTCACACAGTCTGGGTGGTGTTATCCATAGGTGGATGCTCTAAGTGTCAGATTACCTGTATTAAAGGAGCAGAAATTGCTACCCATAATGGAGCAATGCCTACTTTGAGTCTGACAAGACCCAGTTCCTAAAGAGGTTTCAAGGATGTGAATCCCAAGCAGAATCAGATACACCTTCATCCTCACAGCTGAAGGGCAAATGCTTATGCCCTCACCCTCAGATGTGCCAGCTTCGGTAGTTCTCCAGCTCACGCTGATTACCATTCTAGGCACTGGCGGTTTCTTTTAAGCAAGTAGCAAGTGCAGCTACTTAATTCAGGGCTGACAATCTTGCTTCCAGGAGTGAGTGTTGTAATGCTGAGTATAATATCTTCGCACATCCATTTGTGAATTTAGCTATAAATACTAGGCCATGAACAAATTAAGAGAGTGTCACCGTACTGGGTTTGCATGGCCCGGTTTTGGTAGAGTGGATGGGGCTACAGGGGTGGCTTCTGTGAGAAGCTGCTAGAAGCTTCCTCCATGTCCAACAGAGCCGATGCCAGCCAGCTGGCAGCTGTGCCCATGGAGGTGTACAGAGGTGCAGAGATCCACTTGCAGCCCATATAGGAGACCCATGCCAGAGCAGGTGGATGCCTGAGAGGGCTGTGAACCCATGAGCAACCCATGCTGGAGCAGGGTCCTGGCAGGGACCTGCAGACCCACGGAGAGAGGAGCCCATGCTGCAGCAGGTTTACTGGTGGGACCTGTGACCCTGTGGGGGACCCACACTGGAGCGGTCTGTGCCTGAAGGATTGCACCCTGTGGTAGTGACCCACATTGAAGCAGTTTGTGGAGAACTGTAGCCTATGGGATAGACTCACACTGGAGAAGTTCATGGAGGACTGCCTCCCGTGGGACGGACCCCGTGCTGGAACAGGGGACTCCTCTCCCTGAGCAATGTCAGGAATAACCTGTGATGAACAGACCACAGCCCCCCTTCCCCACCTCCCTGTACTACAGCGAGGGAGGATGTAGAGCTTGGGAAAGAGGGAGGGGTGGGTGAAAAGGTGGTTTTAAGATTTATTTTACTTCTCATTATTCTGCTCTGAATTTTTTAGCAGTAAATTCAATCCATATTCCCAATCAAGTCTGTTTTGCCCTTGATGGTATTTGGTAAGTGATCTCTCCCAAACCTTCTCTTGAACCATGAACCCTTGGTTATATTTTCTATCCCCTGTCCACTTGTGGAGGGGAGTGATAGAGAAGCTTTGCCCTGTCATCCAGCCAGGGTCAACCCACTACAGCACACACAATGCCAAAAGACAAACACCTAGAATAATTAATCACCCAATTACATCCAATTCACTGTTGAAAATACATATCTACCCAGTACAAATCAAACCTATCCTGCAGCCAAACACCACTTCCAAGCCTGAAAGATGTCTGCCAAACACCAAAACCAAATTAAGTACAAAGCAGATTTGTAATACCATTCAGCTCTGAAATACTTGACAAGCCTCGGTTTTAAAAAGGTACAGATTGGATTTTCCATAGTTAAGATAAACACAAATGCTAATTTTGGCTTCCTAAAGATATTTATTCATAGTTGAACATTAACATCTGAACAGAAATCTGCAATCACACTGGGATAATCTTTCAGTGATGTTTCTGTTTAAACTGAAGTCCACAGTAGCCACATGTTCCAGTCTTTGTATCTTTGTCCTGCAAAAATATAAAAATAAAACAGCTGCTATTTTCACTTTAAAAAAAACTTACAGAAATTACAATTTTTCTCTTATTTATTTGTGCTATCTTAAAACTGATCAGCATAGCTGAAGGACTGAGGTTAATCTTATTTGAAACACTGGAAGAAAAAATTATGGTATGAGGTTCATGCTTTGTTTCTTTATCCTATGCAGTTTCCCTTCTGCGAGACTTTCAGCTACGAGGCCTAATTTCAACAATATAACTTTGAAGTCAAGCCAAGTGATATCTCTTCAGCAATAAAGGATCCTCTTTCCAAACTGGACACCTTAAGCCAGTTCAGTTATATCTGCTTCAATGTTCTGAAAAGATCACTTCATAATTATTTTAATACAGAATAAAATTTGGCATTTCCAAGACAGGAATTTTGGTCAGTAACAGAGTTACTGTTAGCTACAGGAAGGAGGAAATTTCAGTGGGAATCTGTGAGAAATGCTGAAATAAAATGTTTTAGAGAAAAGAAGCAGTTACTGCTGTATAAAATTTTATTATTTTCCAAATGATACAAGAGATACAAGACAGTCAAATACGAATCTTCTGTTATTTAGCAACATAACTATTTGCAGTCATGCAACAAATTAAACTCATGGTTCCCCTTCCTTAATACAGGATTCAAAGCCAAAAATCCAAACTACCCTCCAATCCCAAAAGCCTAGATTTCAATTGTTAGGAGTAAGGGAAACAAGCTGATCTAATGCCATTCTCTCTGTTTGCAGACTTTAGCTTTCACGATCTAAATCAGACATCTTGTAATTTGATTATTAACACAAAAAAGACCTCAAAATTCACAACAAACTAAAGCATGCTTCAAGAAGAGGGTGGTACAGGTCAAACAAATCAACATTAATGTAATTGAACAATAGTGTGCTACACAAGTTAAGGCTGGAGAACACTTCACAAGCTAAGATTGAAGCTTCCTAAGTGTTACAAATCAGAACCTCGCAGCATTTGACTTTGAATAATGTCAAACAAATCATCACAAAGTTCTTTTTTCAAAACAGAAATGCTTGTGGTTATAGTTAGGAGTCACAACAACACTAAAGGACACCAGCTCTCCCCTACCATTCTTTTGGGCAATAAGCAAATGTCAGAGCAAGCAGAGATTTTAAGACATCTGGAATCAGGGTCTGCCTGAGAACAGTACTTAAGAAACAGGTCATCATCGGTGATTCCACTAAAGTCATATAATAGTAGCCTCAATATTTTTACTCTTTAGAACAAGAATACACTTATCACTACTTCACTTAATGTCTTTAAAAAAAAATATTTTCCTATTAATCAAAATTTCAAAAAGAAATTTCTGTGACTTCAAATAAGAGCCTTCTAATTCTTCCCATTTTATATTAGGCAACAAATAAAATGAGCACTTCAAGTGGTTATTCCTTTTACTTGGTTAAATTAACATGACAAAAAGTAGATAATCTTACAAACAATTTACAGGCAAAATATGCTGTAGGTAGAATAAAGATATTACCAAGTTTATGTATACTTTAGGATGTCCCAAAGCTCCACCACCACCATCGCATGATATCACTCTGCTTTCAACTTCACTCACAGGCTGCTCTGCTATCAAATCAATTGCAAAATTCTTGTTCACCTGTAGGAAAAAGAGAGAAATTTTCAGATACTTTCCCCACTCAAACAGAAAGCAATGGATATTTGCTGCCTTAAAAGCAGTTCCAGTACAGCCACTTTGAGAAGTTACTGCATAGGTTTTCTCCCACCTTCTCAAACAACCCTGTGCCATAAGCCAGATCAACGTACTACACACTAAACTCTAAAAAAGTAATCCCCTTCCCCTGATAAGACAGGCCACACCAGTGCTTGAGTTTATGTGACCCAAGCAGATTCAGCAGAAGAACAGAGCAGGAGCAAGCAGACAAGAACAGAAGATATTTAACAAACACTGTCTTTGTATTCTGCTTTAGTGACTACATGATAAAACTGTAAAAGAATCACTGCTGATAAACTCAAAAATAATTGTGAGACAAGTAAGGTCAGGCATTTAGAGTCTCTAACCACACACTTTATTCTATCACACACAGTAATCTCACAAAAACATGAATGGGATGCATAAAAACAAGTCAGAAAGACAAACTGTTCATCGTTAGAAAAAAGAAAAGCCTCTAAATGTCACTACACCACTCTGTAAATCCATCATATTCACTTCCTGAATACGCACATCACTGACATTTAGGGTTTTTTCCTAGAGCACACCTGCATGACCTGGCAAATGTAACCATCTCTGGACAGGCAACTTTTGCCTCAGCACGAACTACAGCACTCCAATAGACTTCACGACAGCACTGAGCAGACAACTACCACCACAGCCCAAGTAAAAATACTCCAGAAGGGGCCAGCTTTTTCAAAGGCAATGTTAAACACACATGAGTATCAAATATGTACACCCAAAGAAGGCACCATCTACTGCTCTGTGTATAAAGCTCATAAACATGCTGGTATCTGAATGCGGATGAAAGTCTTGGGAAACAGACGTCTATTATATTAATCCTCAAGAACTACAGCGGTATTCTTATATAGTTCCAGCACACTCTTTATCTTTCACCAAGTCTCTAATTAAGTCTCCCTGAAATCTGCATTTTTGGTACAGAAGTGGAAAAAGTCACTTTCGCCAGCAACAAATTTGTCTTTACCAAAAGAAAATGACAGCTTTAAAAAGTTAACAAAAAATTAAGTTTTGGTATTGAAGCAATTCACAACATCAAGAACCCTGCTGTCTTGGCCTGTGTTGTCAAGTCATATGTAATTTTTGCCAAACTGCATGGGCTTTTACTGCTTCTTTTATTAATGCTCAAAAACATGCATCTTTGATTTCATGGTAAAGAAGGAAGGAGATAGCACCATGATACCCCTTTGCTTCAAGCTCTGATCACAAGCCAGACTCAACCACCTGGCCCATACTGCAGGCAAAGAGAAGAAGTGAGGAGAAAGAACAGTCAACAGCATCGCAGGTGAGCTTTTGCTTCAGAAACAAGACAACATTCAGACTACAGACATAGATGTCAAACCCTGTCAATACCAGCAGCTGAAACACACTGTGGGACAATGGCAAAGCCCCTACAGAGAACACCCATTTATAAGCAAAGATGAGGATCATTTTAAGTATTTAAGGTGTAAATTTGTTCCCAATTTCACAATTAAAACTTAGCATTAAACCTTGCTCGGCAGACTTAAAGCTTGACTTTTGCTGGAGAAGCAAGAACCGGATTGAACTGAAAACCCTAGGTGTTACACACCACACAGAGTCTGAAATCACCTGATGGCCAGGCACATTAGAGGGACCCTGCCCTGTGGAGAGTTAGGCTTAAGAAGCATTTCCTATGAACTTACAGAAGTAGCACAGAAACAGGCAGTACACTTGGAAGAGACCTCCTTTGCCAACTATCCTTCCAGAAGTAAGCTAATTCAGCATTTTAAGTGGCATTTTCATTTAATTATTTTGCATGTAGAATCCCCATTTTTGCCACATAGCATGAGCTAAATTGTATCCATGACACAAGGAGGTGAACTCCATATGAAAACTTGAAAATCAGTATAATTAGTTCAGCTTAATTTGAAGAGAATAATTACATGCAACTATATTAAAAATCTACCATATCTGATATTTAATGCCTCCACTATACATAAACATTAACACTAAAGCACTGATCAGAGGCTCAGGCATCGAGAACTACAATTTAGATGAAACTATTTCTCTCCCAAAGGCCAGCTGATCCCTGATGGAGCTGTACTGGTTGATCATTTGAGAAAACCCAGTGTTAAAGGACTTAGCAATGACATTAAAAACATACGAAAAGTTTCTTTAAACAAAATCGGTTCCAAGCTTAAGATGCTCAAATGCCTACAACTTCAACAACCTAAATGCATGCACTGATCAGGTGTAGAGCAAGTCTTGAGTTTCCCAAGTTTGTCAAAATAGGAAGGTAGACAGAAGACACTAAGCTGTCTTAACAAAGAATTTTCATTGTAGTGAAAAAAAACCCAAACCACTGGAACTCAAAATCTAAACCAGTTTGGTTCATTTTGGCTGGGGTTTTTGGGTTTGGTTGTTTTCTTGGTTGTTAGTTATTCTGGGGATTTTTTGGTTTTTTGTTTTTTTTAATGCCAATCAGGTTGAAGACATCAGGTACAAAGGAAAAAAAAAAAAACACAACAAAAAACAAAACACAAACTACCCCCTTGTCTATAAGAAAAAGAATGATTTACCTCCTTCTGTCGTCCAACAAATCTAACTCTTCTATAATCCTTCTCATCGTATACCTACAACATAGAATAAACTTGATTTTATTTAAATAGCAACAACTATAAACAAAGAACACAAAGGCTCACAGACTAAATAGTTCGAACTGTTTCCTTGGTTTCAAGTATTATCATCACCTTACAAGTATGTACTATACAGGAAAAGTAGTTTCCATTTCTCTCACAAAAAAATAAATTTCACGTCATAAGGTAGAAAAGAAAAGGAATCTAGTGGTGTGGGGGTGTGGCATGAAAGCCACTAAACACAAGCCTTAGTTCTCATCATACAGGTGAACACAGATTTATTACTCATAATGCCTTTCCTTGATATCCCACTGTCATCTAGAAGGCAAATCAAAGTAGGAAATTCAAGTTTTGTATTTATTTATGTTCCGCTAAGTAACCACAGGGAGAGCCTTCCCACCTTATATCCACCAGTCGTGCCCCTCTCGCATTTCCACAGGGTAGGTGCCACACGAGCCTCCCCGGCTCGCACACTCAGTTTCTCCATTTAAGAGATAAAACGGAGTTACAAGGCAGTGACACAGGGGTACCTCCCACCTGTCAGCTCCTCGGCTGGCTCAAATGCCGGGTTCAGACCGGAACGCCCGGTAATGCCAATGACCCTGTCCTAATTAACAGGTTTGGTTTTTGGTTTTTTATTTCTGAAACCTGGGAACATGTCATCCAAGAACACTGATTTCCACGGCGCCTGCTAAACGGAGAATCACAGAGAATCGATCATAGGTCGGAAAGGACTTCTGAGACCGTCGAGTCCAACCACTGACCCAACACCACCACGGTCAACCAGACCACGGCACCGAGCGCCACACCCAGTCTTTCCTTAAACACCTGCGGGGAACGGCGACTCCGCCACCTCCCTGGGCCACTCATTCCAACGTCTCATCACCCTTTCCACGAAGGAATTCCTCCTGGTGTCCAACCTAAGCCTCCCCTTCACATCACAGCACGCCAGAGCGCTGCCCACAGCCCCAGCACACCATCTCCCCGCGGCGCGCCCGCCGCCCTCCCCGGCCAGCGGAGGGGCAGCAGCGCCGGGCCCAGCGCGCTCACCTGCCCAGTGTGCGTCACCAGCTCGCCGGTCTCAGAGACCCGCACGCCGTAAGGCCGAACAGCGGCGGTGACAGCGGTAGCAGCCTCGGGACGGGACAGCAGCGGGCGGACCCGCCGGCCCAGGCAGCGGAAGGTCGCGGCGGGCGCCGCCATCTTCGTCCCGGGCACGTGACTCCTGGCGGGCGGGCGGGGCACGGCCCTGGCCCCGCCCCTTCCCGGCCTTGGCACCGCCTCTCCCGGACCCCGCGCGCGCTTCCGGCTGCGGGAGGGAACGCGTGGCGGCGGTGAGTGCGGGGGGAGCGGCGGTGTGGGGTGTCTGCCTGCCTACCTACCTACCTACCTACCTACCTGCCTGCCTGCCTGCCTGCACCGCGGAGGGGAGAGGCAGAGGGTACCGGGGCGGGTGTCTTCACCTTTGCTTTGTCCCCACAGGGCACGGAGCATGCTGTCCCTCCTGGCCCGGGCCGCCGCCGCGGCGGGCCCGCTGCGCTCGCTGTGCCGCTCGCCCTTGTGCTCGCTGGCCCCGTGGGGCCGGGTGGCGGGCGGCAGCGGCGGGGCCCCAGCGCCGTACCAAGCCCCCCGTGGGCTGCTGGCCGTGGCCCCGCCGCCCGGGCCGCCGCTGCCGGCGCTGGTGGCGGGGCTGAAGACGAAGACGGTGCTGAAGAGGCGCTGCAAGGATTGCTACATCGTGCGGCGGCGCGGGCGGCTCTACGTGTACTGCAAGACCAACCCCCGGCACAAGCAGCGCAAGGGGTAGAAGTGAGCCCGGAACCGTCCCGGCGGGCACGGAACCAGCGCGGCGTTCGCCGGCCGGACCTGGAGCCCCCCTCGCTGTCCGGGACCGCGGGCTGTCATCCGGCTGGCTGCCCCCTGGCTTCAGAGAGCCTTCTGCCGGGGGCATGGACCGCGAAACGTAGCGGGGGATAATGTTTCATCCTAACCCAGACGCAGAGCGAGTTAAGTTCTGGACGGCCCTTGCCGTAACTCAGACCGTGGATGCTGGGAACTGAAATGGGAAGACAACTCCCAGGACCTGTCGTCATCTTAGTCGTGAAGCCTTACTTAAAATCGCCTCGCTGCTAAATTAGCAAGGGTGAAATTGAATCATCGGAATCTGAGGTGCATTACTGTTTAATTAAAGCAAAATGAAAATAAACTCAATTCTTACAATATACAATGATTTCTTTTCCTTAAAAAAAAACAAACAACCTTAGATGTTGAAAGCTGTGATAACCAACAATAGTTTCAAAATCAGGTAGACTCTTAAGTAGCAAATGATACAAAATATGTCACATTAAAAAATAATGTTCTAGCTTTTGCCTTGCTTCCTAGGTGAGGTAGAAATTTCTTTTGACTGTTGAGTTACAGCAGACATAATCCTATGTAGCTTCAGTAATGCCAACGTAAATAACCCTTTCTGCTTATCACTGGGTTTTGAAGGGAAATGGTGGTACTTTAGTCAATATAAGGTAATCAACACTTCCTAAAGTTTTATTGTCTTAAGTAATTTAATGATGTATTGACCATTCACAGTGTATTCAGAAGTGTTAACAGCCTCATCTCCCTCAAAAGAAATGTGCTAATCTAAAGTTTCCCAGACCTCATGGAAAATAAAAAGGCAGTACCGAGGAATCCTTGCCTTTTGGGTGGGTATTGTAAACCATTTGGTGCAGGTCTCTACAGCAAAGAAGGTAAAAAAAGACAATTTCAGATTCCACCTAATTTGCTTTAAGCTTCTTCAAAGCTTAGGCTCACTTGCATAAATCAGTGAGGCTTTAGAATTATTCTTCTTGTGTCCCTTGAAACAACTCTCTCCTAATAGATTTTGGAGAGAATGACTGAGAGCAGTAATGCCTCAGAGTCACATAAGCAAGCATAATGATTGCAAACTGATGGATTGGTACCCATGAATTAATTAGCCAAAATTGCTGCAATCTCCAAAGGTGTTCCTCGTGCTTCCGAATATGGCTATGCTTGAGGCAGCAGTGTTCAGTCTTCCTGTGAACTGCGAGTTATTAGCAAAAGGCACCAAACTAAACTTTTGGACAACTATCAAGTTACTGCTACAGGTTTGCCAGAGTACTGTGAGAGAGTGTCCCAGACTTGAAAGAGGTGAAATGGGTTGAACTCTTTTGAAGTTGCTGTAATGTTGGATAGTATGATGACTTGAAGACCTTTTCTGCCCAGTTATAATCCCATAACTTTACAATTGCATTAACTTTTACAATTGCATCTTTTTTTACTAGGTACTTCATAGACAAGGAGAAGCTAAGCCCGGAAAGCTGTGGCTAAGCATCCCAGAGGCAATAGTTACTGACTGGTTTTCCATATGCTGAGTGGCCTGACTCTTCACTTATCTATCTGATCACCGTAAATACGTGTGAGAAATATCTCAAAATAAAATTTGAAGACGGCCAAATAAAGTGAAACAAAGAACTTTTATTTTCAG
Source organism: Empidonax traillii (assembly GCF_003031625.1). Lineage (NCBI taxonomy): Eukaryota > Metazoa > Chordata > Aves > Passeriformes > Tyrannidae > Empidonax > Empidonax traillii. Next base: position 368,985 of record NW_020955707.1, read on the forward strand.
CGTGCGCTGGGTGCGGTCAGGTTTGCCTCGTGCCAGGGCCTGAGAACACACCGAGATGGGGGGGGCAGTTCTTTTAAGGTCTCTCAATTTGCATAACTGTTCCCTTGTCCCTCCCATGCTCAGCTCTGCTCTGCTTTCTTTCTTCCGTAAAAGGCAATATAGCCTTTTC